>NC_056729.1:981084890-981185089 GCF_019279795.1 Protopterus annectens
TTTGTAAATTATCCCATACAATATAATAAGATGTTTTTCTATTTGTTCTTGTCCTAATTGTGTTTATTTCCATATGGCACACTATATTCATAACATTTTTAAATTCATTGAACGAAGGAGGTGTATCTGGAATCCAATTTCTAGTTATTATTTTCCTAGCCACTGCTAGAATAGACCATAACAAGGGAAGCTTGACCTTTTTAACACTTTGATGTACAGGTGTGTTGAATAATATAAGAGATTTAGAAATAATGAAATTATCTGTAAAAAGAGCCTGCAAAAATTCATTAATTGACTTCCAGTATTCTTTCAATTTTATACAGTCATAAAACATATGAGCCCAGTCAGCATTCATTTCTTCATTACATCTCTTACATAGATTATCTTTATTATTTATTTTATTCATCATCAAAGGTGTATAAAAAGATCTATGTAAAAATTTCCATGTATAAAGTCTCCAGACAATGGAAGACGTAGTTCTATAAGCAGATTCCAATATATATTGTTTATCTTGTTGATTTGGTGGGTCCCCATTAATAGAAGTGAAATAATTCCAGTATGAATCTACACTGTAAAAAGTTTCTTGTCTGATAATTTTATGTATGTATGAAAGTTTACCTTTATCAGAAACTTTATGTTGTAAATTTAATATCAAGTAATCAATCAGTGTTGGAATAGATTCTTTAACTGTTATAGACATTATATCTATTTTATTAATGAGATGTTGTCTAAAGGTCTGAACCTCTAACCAGCAAGTTTCTTTTAGATCAAATTCTTGTTTTAAAAATCTAGATTTTTAACTTTATTATCAGATATCAACTGATACCAGTACTTTAGATCATTATCTATAGCTAGATGAGTTCCTTCAGAAGTAGATGACAAAAGCATACCCTGAGTATACATTATAGGGAATACAATAAAATTCCATTCCTATACTTAGGGTGCATGAATATAAAGTTACGATAACTAATAATAATATTTAATGGGTAACAAACCATATGTTTAGGTGTAATAGGTGAAGTACAAAATTCCTTTAGTAACCATAACATGGAGTTATTTACAATCATATTTTTATGTGTTAAGGAGATTTTCATGAAGTGCATACTAGTTAGCTCCCAATAATCTTTCCATTTTGTGACATATGACTGATCTATTAATAAAGTAATAACTTTTACAATAGAAGAGATAGTATATAAATTAAAGTCTGGAAAAGAAATACCCCTTGAGACCAGCTATTAGTATGTTTCTTTAATGCAATCCTAGGTCTATTAGGTGCCCATAGGAAATTTAACATTAGTGTATTCAGTTTCTTGATACTTATTTTTGTAGGTGGAAGTATTATTGATTGTATTAAGTATAAAATCTTGGGGAATATTATCATTTTAATAATTGTAAGTCTCTCCTCCATAGTAAAAACATATTATTCCAGGTATTAAAAGATTTTGTATATTAAGAAAACAGGTATTATAATTATTATATATAATAGATTTAATATCTTTAGATAGTATTATACCTAAATAAGTTATCTGACCTGAATTGGGTACATATTTAGTAAAATCACTAATGAGAATATTTTTCTGTGTATATATAGGTAGTATTTTAGTTTTTCTTCATTGAATATTAAACCAGAAATACTTTTAAAATTCATCATGTTATCAAATAGAGACTGCATAGAAGAATTAGATCCTGCTGATGTAATTAGAACATCATCTGCAAAAAGTTGAATTTTGGATGTTGTATTTTTATCTATTTCAAAACCCTCTATGTCAGTACTGTTTCTGATCAAATTAGCCCAAGGCTCCATTACTAAAGTGAATAATAGTGGAGAAAGTGGACATCCTTGTTTTGTACCTTTAAGAATGGGTATTTTTTGTGAAACATATGTTCCTACCTTAATATAAGCCAACGTTCCTTTGTATAAATGCTCAATTAGATTTACAAATGTATCTGAGAAGTTTGTGCACTTCATTAAGGTAAACAGATAATCCCAACTTACTGAATCAAATGCTGAACTTATATCAAGACTAATAAGTGTTAAATCTTTCTTTGTCCTATTTGCAAAATCTATTAATGTTAAAGTTCTTCTTATATTATCAAAAGTATTTCTATTTACAATGAAGCCTGTCTGATCTATATCTATAATGCCGGGAATGATTGTCTTCAATCTATCAGCAAAGATACTCATAAACATTTTATAATCAACATTAAGTAATGAGATGGGCCGATATGAAGAACATCTAGTTGGATCTTTATTAGGTTTTAAAATTGGCGAAATAAATGTATATTGCCAAGATGGGGGGGTTATTAACTCAGTTTGGGCCAAAATAAAAACCTTATGTATTAATGAATATGTACTTTTAGAAAGGATTTTATATATCTCTGGTATAATACCATCATTACCCGGTGCTTTGGTTGATTTAAGCTTGTTTATTTGTGTAATAACCTCTGTATATGAAATACGTTTGCCCAATAGTTTAATCTGTTGTTTATTAAGCTTTTTATTCATGTTTGTGGTTATAAACTCCTTTATTTTATCTTTAGGTTCCATGTTAATGTTATTATTGTTAATATTGTGAAAGTGATTTCTAAATTCATCTAGTATTTCTGGTATACTAGAAACATTCTTCTTTTTCCTTAGAGAAAATATTTCTTTGATATGGTTTTGTTTATTCAACCTTTTTGTTTTATTTTTAAGTCTATGTAAGTATTTGGGGCTTATTGAATAAGACAAAAACTTGTATTTCTCTAAAGTTATTTTAAATTTATGAGTTAAAATTTCTTTGTATTTCTCATTTAGTTTGTTTATTTCTTCAATAACTTTCTTGTCTATAATATTTTCTTTATTATTATGTTTTTAGGAGTCTAATTTACTTTGAATATCTAACAATTCCTTATCCCAAGATTTCCTTTTATTATTATACCATCTGATACTTTGTCCATATAGATATGATTTTAAGGCATCCCAAACATAAACAATAGAGACTTCAGGAGTATTATTTATGTCTAAAAATGTTTTACTTCTGAAAGTATATATTCTTTATAGTCTTTTAGTTGAGTTAAGTATGCTGGTATCCTTTTGATCTGAACATTATGAGTATTTTTTTATCATGAATTCAAAAACAATTGAATTACGATCAGATATAGGACATGAAATGATTTTGGAATTAATTAAATCTGTTACCATCTGGTTAGAAATAAAGACCCTATCTATTTTTGAATAAGTTTTGTATCTGTTAGAAAAAAAGGTGTATGGTAATGATTTTGAATCTATCTGATTATTAATATCATTCAAATGATAAGAATTAGCAAAATCATTTAAATGTTTTGCATTAGATGTAATTCTTCTTTTCCCTATAGTGGTAGTATCACTTTCATGTAGTATACAATTAAAGTCGCCAGCTAAAATAATATCTCCTATAGAGAATGATATGGTCTTATCAAGATGATGTTTCACTGTATTAATACCAATTCCAGGTATCCAATATACATTAATTAAAGTGTAAGTCTTCCCATTAATTTGTATTGTAACCATACAAAACATTCCTTTGTCATCCTGCTAAGACTTAATGGTTTTAGGAATGGGCATACTTTTATTCCATAAAATAGACACTCCTCTTTTTTTCTGAGTGTGCTCTGAACTAACCAATACTGTATATTTGTTTGTGGCTAGTTTATCAATATCTTTTTTTCAAGAGATGGGTTTCTTGCAGGAAGACTAAGTTGGCCTTATGTAAATTAATGTATCTTATTAGGCTTGCCCTTTTACATGGATTATTCAATCCATTAATGTTTAAAGAAATTCCTTTTAAAGATGTCATTTGGCATTTTTAAAACTTAAGAATCTTATGATCAAAATAACAAATAACAAGATAAGTAATGTTACATCTCCTCCTTTAGGTGTACCTTTAAATATAGCTGTATTTATTGAATCTCTTATGAGATTTCGTATAGGATTCAATTTTGTTTGTAGTGACAATGAATGTACAAAATATATTGTGGATGTCAAAACTATATACAAATAACAATGAACAAGTGAAAATAATGTAAGGATTAAACCTTGCATCCAGCCTGGAGTTATAAACTCCAACTTAGAGTAGTATTTACCACTCAAGTTAACCCCTACCCTAAGCAGCAGTACCTCAGCTACCACCTTATCAATTTAATACTAGTTATATTTAACTGAGGTTAACAGTTTTCAATTCAATTATCTAGCAAGACAAGACTACACATTTGGTAAAATAGCATCATATAAATTAAAATAAAACTTTTTTTTTTTTTTTTTTTTTTTTTAAAAACTGTTCATACTACTATATACATCCATGTAATATAAAACACTTGTATTCAGATAGCATTCAAATAATCTTGATGTTAGAAATCAAGAGGAGAGAAAAATAAGTTCTAACATTCATTTAAATCAAAAACTTTGGCTAATATGATTCAGACATTACATATATTAAGATGCATCTATTTTCTGTCATGTAAAAGCAATTAACAGCTTCCAAAAAAAAACCTTGAATTGCTTGTATATGAGCATTTACTCAAACTCATTATTGTTAATAGAATAAAATATTGTATTCATAGAAATTGTTATAAATCATACTGCATAGTTATGCAGATTCTCAGAAACACTTATATACGTATATACATACACACACACACACACACATACATATATATATATATATATACACACACACACACACACACACACACACACACACATATATATATATATATATATGTATGATCTCACTGAGTTGTATCCTTACTTAGCACTATCTTATTTGCTGTCCCTATAATAAATCTGTCTGCTTTATACAAAATAATGCACAGCAAACACATTTTAGTAACCAGATTTTACAACCATGCTATACTACTGCTTTAAAATATATCACTTGACAATTTCTTCCAGTATAGAGTTATAAAATTATTTATGCTTGTCAATCAGATGAATTAAATGAGTTATAGTAATGTATATGTTTGGAACATAAGTTTTTAACACAGATTATTAAGCTGCTGTTAAGTAGATTTTCAAAAACACTTGAATAAATGTTTCATTTTCTATGCCTTCTAAATAAGACATTTACTTACTACAAGAAACTGTATCATTTAAATTCATTATAACTGACATATTTTATGAATTATAACATAGGTATTTAAGTAATTATATAAAATAACTCACATTTAGATGTTAAAGAGTTCATTTTCCTTCACATAGTTGCATTTGTATCATTTCTATTTCTTGGTAGAGTGTCATTCCTGAATCTGTGATGTGTCAGTGTGATATCTAGGTCAAAGGTGAGACTAGCTGCTTTCAGCTTCTCTGTGAGAATTCTGAGAGTTGAAGCTTTTGAAGTAGCTCATGGACACTGTGCATGAGACAGCCCACATCCCAGATTGTCTCTCTTAACATTTTGGCGGGAAGAAGTTTAGCCTTTTAAGTACAAACTTGCAGTTTTAAAAGTACTGTATTTCTTTTTTTTCTGTTTCCTAATTGTGTGTTTCTGAACAGTGTGTTGTGTGTCTCTCTGCAATTATTTTGCTGTAGAGGGGTTGTTGGTATTACTTCTTTGTTATTTGATATTTAATAGCCTAGAGGGATTCCTCTGCACTTTAAGTGCTAGCCACAAAGTTGAGAAACCATTTTATGCTCAACTCCTGAGAGACTTGCTTGGCTACAAACATCTGCATTACAAGCCGAAGCTAAGTGAAACTTGCAGTAGTGAAGTTTAGCCTTTTAAGTACAAACTTGCAGTTTTAAAAGTACTGTATTTCTTTTTTTCTGTTTCCTAATTGTGTGTTTCTGAACAGTGTGCTGTGTGTCTCTCTGCAATTATTTTTCTGTAGAGGGGTTGTTGGTATTACTTCTTTGTTATCTGATATTTAATAGCCTAGAGGGATTCCTCTGTACTTTAAGTGCTAGCCACAAAGTTGAGAAACCATTTTATGCTCAACTCCTGAGAGACTTGCTTGGCTACAAACATCTGCATTACAAGCTGAAGCTAAGTGAAACTTTCAGTAGTGAAGTTTAGTCTTTTGTTAAGTACAAACTTGCAGTTTTAAAAGTACTGTATTTTCATTTTTTGCTGTTTCCTAATTGTGTGTTTCTGAACAGTGTGCTGTGTGTCTCTCTACAATTATTTTGCTATAGAGGGAGTGTTGGTATCACTTCTTTGTTATCTGACATTATTATTTTTATATTCAATGATAGTCCTCTTTGTAATTCTTTCAACATGTTATGTCTTGTGATATCAGGACTCCAAATGTTTTCTATCTCTATTTGCATTCCTTTGTTTACAATTTGTCCACCTGATGTATTTTTGTTGGCTGTCCTACTAGCATTGTTTTTGAAGAGCTTTTTATTTGGTGCAATTTTCTTGTCTTTTTTTCCCTCTGTTTGTGGAGCTTTTCTCCCTGGGCCTCTACTTAAAATGGACATGTATCCAGCTAGACTAGCCCGGTCAACAAATGTAAAATAAAATAAAATAAATAAATAAATAAATAAAATAAAGGAGTCTGGTTTCTGAGTGATGGAAAGGGTTGAAGATAATGGAGAGAGGGTAAACTGAGGGGTTAGCTTGACAGGAGCTTGAAAGTTGCTAGTTGGTATGGTGTTGTGGGGAAAGGGAGAATGAGGAGTAATATTAGAGCAAGTTGTAGCAGCTGGATGGTAGGACATATGGTAAAGACATGTAGTAAAGGACTACATATAGGCAGATTAATGGTGGTAGATGTCTGTTTAAGGGGAAGGGATTTGGGAAGGACAGAAGTTGTAATAAATTGCTGGTTTCAGAGTCAGACAGTAAATTTAGTGCAGAAGAGAAGCAGGTTATAGCTCACAGTTTCTAATGACAGACCAAGGAGGACATGGACTGAAGAATCATTTTGATCCCTTGCTATAAGGATTGCAAAACGGCCCCTCATAAGGATCATTTCAGTGGGGTTGCCATCATCATCAACCTCCTTTTTCCCATTCTCTACATGGGGTCAGGGTTTCACATTTGCTGTCACCATCTCTTTCAGTTCAATGCCACTGTCCACCCTTTTACGACAGTCATGCCTCACTGTCACAGGGCTTCTCTCACACAATCATAGGCTCATAGGTATATACTAGGCTAATGACTGCCAGATCCTTTATAAGCCTAGCTGTACCATCTAACCCAACTGTGTCCCTATGCATCATAGAATGTTATTAGGAGGGGGTGCATGTTAGTATAGGCTCATAGGTATACACTAAGTTAACAACCACCAGGGCATCCATCTCTTTGATGAGTGACTTCATTTATTTTTGCCCAAGTCTATCATAAATCTTCTTCACCAGACTCTCTTTTGCTTTCCTGCACATATGTCCAAATCACCATAATCTGTTTTCTGTGGCCTTCTCTGCAAATGGAGTAACTCGGTCTTTTGCTGTAATGTCCTCATTTCCGTAACTATCCCACAATATGCATCTTACCACACATCTCAGGCACTTCATTTCCTTCATCTATAGCTTCTTCAAATGCTCTGCCTTTACTAACCAGGTTTTACTAGCACACCACTGTTTTATACACCTTAAATTTCAGCTTCTTTGGCATTTTTCTCTCATACGCTACTCCTGGCACTCTTTGCCAGTTGACTGCAGCATGTCTGATTCTTGCTCCATCCTCCTAATTCAGACTTCCTTAATCCTCAGCCACCTCTCCTAGGTGCATGAAGCTGTTAACATGTTCCATTATTTTCCCTCTGTCTCAGTTCTCAGCTTCTTCTGATTTCCCCCATTTGCTGCCATGACAACTGTCTTTCCTGTAAGTGGTTTCACTTTGTGTGCATTCAGTTTTGCATTCCATTCCCCAGTCCTTTGCTGAAGTCCTTTCTCTGAGTCTGCCTGTAATGATACTTTGTCTGCATAGAACAGCTTTACTGATCTGTCCTTTCTGACTTGTTTGCTGATGTAGTCCATCACCATTATAACAGCTGTGAGCTTGCCTTGAAGCCCAGCCACCATGGGTCAATAGGATATATGCTAGTTGGTGTACAGTTGCCCAGCTTGGGTTACCTGCGATAGCTCAGTTGAGCTAAAGCTCTATATAAAAGCAGACAACCTGCCAAACATTAACTAAGGATTGGTAAACTCATATAATTTCACTGACAAGAAGAAGTAAAAACAGCTGTAAGGAAAATGAAGTCAGGGAAAGTAGCAGGCTCAGAAGCTGTAACTTCAGATATGATCAAGATGTTGGGTGAGTTAGGGGAGAAATAGTTTATTAATTTGCTCATAACAGTATGGAGAGAAAGATGTATTTTGGATAACTTGAGAATACGCATTCTAGTCACAGTGTAAAAGAACACAGTGGACAAACTCTTGTTACACAGCATGCCATTTTTGGAGAGGATGATTGATAAGTGAATATGCAGAGTAATAGAAAGTAAGACAGGAGATGAGAAGTGCAGATTTATATCAGGATGTAGCACAAACAATCTGATGTTTGCAATGAGACAGATAATTGAGGAGAAGGTGTAGATGAGGAAAGTTCAGTTGGGCATTCCTTGACTTGGTAAAAGCATATGACAAGGCCCCAAGAAAGCTGATTTAGGCAGTTAGAAGTCCTAAAAAAATTGGTAGAATTAGTTCAAGTTATGAAAAAGGACCCAGTGACAGAAGTACAAATAGTATTTGGACCCAAAATTTCCCAGTTCGAAAAGATGTGCATCAGGGTTTAGCTCTGAGTAGTGAAGTGTCTTCCATGAAAACCTGACTGGAATAGATTATTTTCTTTTGAATAAATGACCGGTTGTACGTAGATCACCTTCTTGAAAACATTACAAATGTAAGGTTTGACATTAGTGGATGTTATCCTGATAATCAGAGTCTAATCTAAACTTTTTTCATAAGTGAAGTAATAAGTACCACCAGCAAAATAACTGAAAACACTTCACTTGCAAGTATAGCAAACATAATCTGGTATGAGTGAGTGCAGTATCTCCAGGCAGATAACAGCCACTCTGGCTGGACAATATTCAAGCACAATGGTATTAGTGAACATGTTGGAAACACAAGAGAAAAAGACACCTTAATCAACTGAAGAAAGCACACTATTTACAAGGTAGTGACACCTCTTGAAGATAACTGAAATGATCTGAATGCAAACCTTGAAGCACTTATGATCCAGTAAAGCCTTGCATGGTGTTAAAATGCTGATCAGATTAAACATATTCTTTATCACAACAAAACTTCCTGATAGTGATAGAGGCTACACTGCAGATCTTCTTCACCACCTAGAATAGTGGAGTGATCAGATTGCTATATTAGATATCTCTCATGACAACTTCTCAGACTTCTAGGATAGTTCTGCCTAGTATATAATCTGAAAAATGGTTTTCCAGAGAAGCTTGTCCTCAGCAAGACTAGGGAACAACTATTTGTGCTCCATTCTTTGGTTCATTCTCCTAAGTTTGCAGAGTTTAAAAATCAAACCATGCTTCATACAGAATCAGGAGAACCAGCCATAAATGTCACAAGGCCAAGACATCCAACAAAATGGTGAAGACCTAATTCTAAACACTAATACAGTCTACAGGGATCATGGCACTGCACTCTTATAACTGTTGAAGCAAGACAAGCCTCAAAAGGTCTAGAGTGATTAGTCAAGTCTCCTTCAATGCTTAATATTAATCTCTGGGATAGATGTAGATAGGAAATACAATGCTTAAGTGAAATGTAAACAGGTGAATATGTTTAAATTAGGAATGACTAAGGAAATGTTAAAATGGCAGAATGAAAGAATAAATAGATTTGCTCTGAGCTACTGCACAATGGAACCTCCTATACTGAGCCAACAGATATTGCAAATATACTGGTGGACAGATTCAGTGCTAACTTTACCCCTCTCTCCCCCTCAAAGAACAAATCAAAATACCAGTAGACTGCCAGGCACCCAGTATTACTGCTGAACAGGTTAAAACAGCACTGTCCAAGGTCAAGAATACAGCTTCTATGGGATCTGACAGTATCCCTGGCTGTGTTCTACATGAACTACAGAGTGAACTGGCACCTCACCTGTGTGCTCTGTTCAATCACAGCCTTGCCTCAGGCTTTGTCCCTACCAAATGGCACACTGCTACAGTCATCCCTCTCCACAAAGGAAGAGTGACTACAGATCCCAGGAACTATCGCCCCATTAGCCTGACAAGTCTGACATGCAAAGCTATGGAATGCATCATCATGGACCTAATAAACAAGGATATAGGCAATCTCCAAACTCTGGATCCTACACAGTTTGGTTTTGTGAAGGGTAGATCATGCCTGCTCAACATGGTCGACTTCTTTGAGTCCAGAGCTGTGGATGAAGGTAAGGTGGTTCATACAGCCTACCTTGATCTGGCCAAGGCCTTTGATACCATTCCCCACTCAGGAATCATAGAAAAACTTACTAAGCTAGGCATCAACCCCTATATCACTAGGTGGGTTGCAAACTGGCTCACAGATAGAACCCACAGTGTGACAGTAGCTGACTCCAAGTCAGACTACTGACCAGTCATGAGTGGAGTCCCACAGTGTTCAGTTCTGGGTCCTCTCCTGTTTGGTATCTACTTCTCTGAAGTCCAGGCCTACATGAAGGGACTCTGGCTGACAAAGTTCACAGATGATTGCAAGTTGGGAGCTATTATTATCTCCCCAAGTGATGTTGACAGCCTACAGAAAGGCCTTAATGAGACCAACGACTGGTGTCAGAACCACGGCCTTAAGTTCAATGCCAAAAAAATGTTCCTTCATCCCCTTTGGGAAAAACCCAGTTCCCTTGAATTACCACATTGATGCTAGTCTACTGAACACAGAAGGCATTATAAGAGATCTGGGAACACAGGTTGACAGCAACCTCTCTTTTGACCACCACGTTGCCACTGTGGTCAGAAAGTCCTTCTGTGTGGCACATCTCATTACTAAGGGTTTTGCATCCAGGAAGAAAGAGGTTATTGTCTCACTCTACTCTTCCCTCATTAGGCCAATCATCGAGTACAATGCCCCATTTGACATGTACCTCACTAGACACCTGCAACAACTGGAGAGGCCACAAAAGTACCTCACAAAGAGGATCCTAGGCCTTAAACACTTGTCCTATATAAACAGACTCAAAAAAACTCCAACTATTCTCTGTCTCATATCGCCTACTTAGAGGCAATCTCTGCTTGACTTACAAAGCCATGTTTGACCCAGCTCTGTTAGAAATGCTACATATAAAGAAATCTCAATCCCTCCGCACCACACGCTCCAGAGACCTCAACATTACCATAGTCAACAGAACATGCTGGAGGGACAGGTTCATAAACCAGAGATTGCCTATGCTATGGAATATACTTCTCATACATGTCAAGCAGATTACCTCACTGGCCCTCTTCAAGAGAAATCTTGATGAGTGGATGGGAAATAGAAAATTCATGCCAGGGATCACTCCAGTGGCTCTACTCGACAGAGGCACTAGGAACTGAGGTTGGGTAATCCTATGGGCTAGGCCTGTAAAGGCTCCAGGGCCATTAGCCTAGTACACACCTATGAACCTATGAATAGAGTAAACTAGTGATATCTTTGAGGTAAATTTTACTCCCAGGCCAAGGACAACCACAAAGCTTTCTTTAGCTATGTCTGCAACTTCACAGGCAATACAAGATTGTGTGCAAGCTCATTGTTAAAGGACTCATCTGTACTGAGCTAGAAGATATAGCAAACCTACTGGCAGACAAATTCAGCTCTAACTTTACCCCTCTCTCCCCCTCAACCATTCCTCAGGAAATACCATCAAATATAACTCCCCCTGCTATAATTAGGGAACAGGTCCTTAATGCTCTCTCTAAGAACACTGCATCAATGGTCCCAGACAATATCAAAGGATGCCTTCTAAATAGCATGAAACATGACCTAGCAGGCCCTCTGGAATTGATATTTAATTATAGCCTCCAAACAGGCTTCACACCTCCTGAATGAAGAACAGCAACAGTCATCCCTCTGCACAAAGGTGAGCCAGCTATAGACCCTAGAATCGACAGACCCATAAGTCTCACTAGTCTCATATGCAAAGCCATGGAAAGAATTATAATGGAAATAAACAATAATGACATAGAAATCTTTCAAACACCAGACCCAACCCAGTTAGGTTTTGTCAAGGGTAGGTCATGCCTGCTCAACCTGGTGGACTTCTTTGAGTTGGTCACCAAAGCAATGGATGGGGATAAAATGGTTCACACTGCCTTCCTTGACCAGGTCAAGGCATTTGACACAATACCTCACTGACACAAGTGTTCTCCAGGAAGGGCTGACACAGCCAAACAACTGGTGTCACAGCCTTGGCGTAAAACTAAATGCCAAGAAATCCATAATGGTATCCTTCAGGAAGTCGTCCACCCCTGGTAACTATCATATTGACAATATAGCCCTAAAAGCTGACCCAGTAGTTAGGGACTTGAGGACGTACATTGACAGTAATCTATCTTTTGACGTCATTGTTCCACTGTATTCACCATTCATCAGACCTATCACTGAGTACAATGCCCTATTTGTCATGTACCTAACCAGACATATCCAACAATTGGAGCATCCACAGAGGTTCCTCACTAAAAGAATACAGGGTGTAGGTAAAATGTCCTATGCAGACCACCTCAAGGTCCTGCCCCTGTATTCTGTCCTCCTTCTGTTGAGGGGAGATCTATGCTGGCATACAAGTAGTTGTCAGATCCCACTCTGAGGGACCTCCTGCATATCTGCAAAACAGACAGCACCAGAGTTGCCTATTCTAATGACTTAAACCTTGCCTGTAATATAAATAAGATCAGTTTTTGAAATAGGTATGTATCCGAGAAAGACTGCTCCTTCTCTGGAACAGGCTCCCTTTCCATGTTAAAGAAAGTACCTCCCTAACCCAGTTCAAGAATAACGTGGACAACTGGATGGGGAACAGGTAATTCAGCCTTAGTTTGGCAGTATGTCTCAAATGGACACAGGTAGCTAGTAAATGGTTCATCTCCCAGGCCCCTGCTTGTAAATGTTTCATCTCCCAAGCTCCCGCTTACACTTATTACGGCTATCAGAACTTGCCACAGATTTGGGATGAACAGCTAGGCTTAAAATGGCCCTTGTGGCTGTTAGCTTAGTAAACACCTATGAAGCTGTGAACCTATAATATTAAAATAGAATTGCAGTATTAATAGTCACAAAATGTAATAAATTAATCAAATGGATAATGATTAAAATAATAGTACAATTACTGTAATTATAAAAAGGTCCATAAAATAGGTTTTGTAGATGAGCTGAGAATACTAGGCAATATCCTTCTCAGAATCCATGAAAAAATAGGCCCATGTTTGGATTGGAGTGATCTTTGTTTCATTCATTTGTGATGGCTTGTGACAAGTGCAAACCTTGTAGAAGTAATGTTTCTAATTATGTCACAGTATAGTTGTCTTCTAGGTTTTCACTCAGTCCTTCCAAAATAACATTGTTTCTCTTGTTTTCTGTCTGTTTTCTATATCTTCAGATTTCATCTCTGGCAATCAAATAGATGCCTGTTTTTCCCTTGGTAGTACCGTGAGTCTGTCTAGGTTATCTGGGCATTCATTGACTTTAGAAATTAGAGTGATAGTTTAGACATCTTCAAATTTTGAACAGATGAACAGTGCAGGATAAAAAATACAGGTCACTACCTAAATGGAGCAAGGCCTTTAATGATTTATGTTTTAGTTTGTGGCCAATTTTGAACATTGAACATTAAAGCTGACTTCATGAAGGATAGTTTTTATTGCCCATGTCTTGATGTTGCCCTGGTTTCCCTTTACAAAGGCTTTCAGTTTAGCAGTGTGCTGTGTACCTGTACCATCAGCTGTGAGAGCTGATCTAACAGTCATAAGAGAGAAATGCAGAGTATTCCTGCTGCAGTCCCACCCAAAGCTATGTTCACTTCATCACTTTGGTGATCTGATACATCAGTCAAATAAGACATACCATGAAGGATCACAAGAAAGTCACAACTCTGTTGCCAGGAAGAAGTAATAGCAAAGATCTTGTAGTGATTATGGATGCTGGATTTTGTAATGATATTTAAAATACAAGACCTGAATATGCATACAATGGAGCTCTACAAAGAAGCTGATATTGTCTTGTTCCCTGTCCCCACCCACTCCCCAAAACAGATAGTGCCACTATTATTGACAGTTGCTTTCAAACTGAAGAGATGCATGAATTTTGAAGCCATACATATATTTGTGGCTAGCCATGATGTTATATTCGTGCTGGAGAGATATACAAAATTAAATGTATTTATTATACTTTGTAATTTAGAAAATCTACTCACAAGCAAAGCTAAAGACATAAGTTACGTAATGCTGTATGGTGGTGTGAGTTACGAAGAACAAACAGACCTATCAGAAGTCATAAAAGAGCAGGTGTGCCATGACAATATTAAAGTATAATCCATGGCTTGCAGTTTTTTTTCAATATTAAACACTTCCATATTGCAGTTCTGATAGCCAGTTAGACAGGAAAAGAAAATGAAACCATTTTCGTTTCAACAGCATGGCATTTTAATACTACATCACTTACCATTGATATACAACATTCATTTTGTTAAAAAATAGCAGATGTTCAAGTTTCTCATATGTCAACCTGTGTAATAGCACTGTTTAATAGATTTTGAATGCTCCATAGACTCAGTGATTTTACGCTTTCTGCCATTTCTGAGAAGGATAGCCTAAATTGTTAAAACAGAGGAAATAATTTGTCACTGACTATGAATCAGTATTCCATTTCTGAAGGTTTAAGTCACTCAAATGACCTGCTTGAATTGTCCACATGTTTTAACACCTTTAACTGGTCTTCTGCTTTTTGTTCCACATAATATGACCAATTTAGGTTATGATAAGCTACCTCTACCTTAATAAAACACCTCCAATAGTTAGTTATTACACTAGAAAAGTCGAGACTGGTCATTTAATACCATTTAAAATGTCTTCATCCTTAGACAAAATGGAAGTTCAGCTAGTCTGTGTTCCCACAGTTGTCAGCCTCATTACACTTGGTATACTCAGACAGTGTAAATGACTTTGCAAACAAAACCCTCAGGGAAATGCAGATAGGCATCTCCAAACTCCCCTTGAATGTCTCACATGCAGGAAATACTCTGCTATTGAGCAGAATCCTGCCTTTGGCAAAAATTATGTCAAATTACAAAGAAAAGATGACTGATTTCAACAAATGGCTTAGTAAGAGTCACTCACAGATGTTTCATTTTGGAGCGTGGTGTTTTGTATACTATAAGCTGGGTGGAGTATTTGTTTGCCAGACACAACAATACTGCATTTTGTAGTATTTAGTTTTAGCCAATTTGCAATGCACCAGCTATTAAAATGTATAAGTGCACTTTCTGGCTTTTGAATATCAGAAGGGGGGGGGGGGTAAGTATAAGACCCAGTACAATTTTCTGGAGTCATGGTTGACGAGAGTTCTGTTATTTTTGTTTTTTCTTTTTTTCTTTTCCATTTGGGGACCTGAGAAGTGTATGCCAAATAGCAGAGCTTCCAGGTCAGAACCCTGTAGTACCCTAATGATTACTTTCATGCGCATTCAGGGTGTACCTACCACGTTCACAAGGTGGGTTCTGTCCCTCAGCCAATTAGCTACCCAGCATATTCACTGGAATAAATAAGGCTTTTCAGTCTAAAGATTTACAGCTTTTAATGGCTACTGTAACTAACAGCTGCATTCTGTATCCTCTGGAGCCATAAACCCATTGAGTATTTTGTATCCTGAAGCTGAAGAAATCTGATAATCACCGAGATCGACTTCACTGTTGATCTTTGCAAGACAGGAAATATAATACTCTGACTCATGGGAAAGTAGCAGCAAAGAAGAAGACAGGGCATGAAACTCACAAAAGTTCACTTTTTACAAAGATTTTGTGATCTCAGCTATTTGTTTACAAATATTTCTTCAGTACCATTTTACAGATTATGTAACTCATGTGTAGTAAATACATATGTAACTTAGTGCAAAAAAATCACTGACATTTTACAGAGGATTCTGAAACTTAACAGTATTTGTCACTACTTCCATTCCAAGTGAATATATTTATAATATGACAAGAAAGACTACTGTATTGTAATATTATCAATAGTGTTGTCACAGTACATCATGGGCAAAAAGTAGCTTTCCAAAAAACACAAGACCATACCCTGGTGTTTGCCTCCATGAAGACATTCAGAATTGGAATAAAATTAAAACTAAAATCACTACTTATTGTGCTGCACACAGTAATACGAGATCTGCATAATATTAATAATCAGGTATGCTTCAAGGACAGTAGAAATATGGCCCACTGGACTAGTGTCTTATGTTTACAGTGTCAGTTTGTATACAAATGCATGTTCAATGACCTGATAGAAACTGTAGTAGAGAGATCAATGTTGCCTTGTAACAACATCATGTGTTAATGGGCTTTTGTGAAGGCTACATACAATGCAGTCTTTGCTGCCTTCCTTGAGGCCCAAATCCATATATGCATTTCCCATCAAGGCCAAATCCTGTGGTGCCATGTACAGCAGCTAGACCTCCATCTGCACTATGCTAGTGCTCCTTATTTCCAGATAGAAAAACACCAGATATACATATTAGCTTTCAGATACCAGAACCAACCTTTCTACATATGACCAGTTGAAGGAGTGATGCAGCTAGGAGGCTATATCATTACTGAAGTAGTTTAATGATAACTATATCTGAGGGTGTCCAGGGCACTGTGATACACATCTGGTGCAATTCCAGTAAATAGCCACAAATTTCCTACTAAACTGAGGTATATTTTGCAACTGATTTTCATACTCCCCCCCCCCCCCGTACAATGAATAGTGTGTGGGGTTGATACATACAGCTGATCTGCATATGTTACCCACAAAATATAGACTTGCAAAAGGTCTTACAGGTGATAACATATGAAGAGACACATGTGGCAGGTTTCTGTCCTGAGAATTTACAGCCATCTTTCAGTTGGCACTGCTTTGCCAAAGGCATAGGTTCATAGGTTCATAGGTTGGTACTAGGCTATCAGCCCTAGGGCCTATACAAGCCTAGCCATAACAATTTCCTGGCTATTTCTTCCCACACTATTTACTTCCTTGGACCCCTGTCTAGCAGGGCGACTGACATGATCCCCGGGATGGATTTCCTTTCTCCCATCCAGTCATCAAGGTTCCTTTTGAAGAGGGCCAAAGAGGCACTCTGCTTGTCATGTATGGGCAGTCTATTCCAGAGACTGTGGTGTCTCCGGGTCAGGAACCTATCCCTCCAGCATGTTTTATTTATTGTGATGACAAGGTTTAGATCCCTGGAGCGTGTGGCTCTGAGGGATTGGGGTTTCTTTAAGTGTAGCATGTCCAACAGCTCTGGGTTTGACATGGCCTTGTATGTTAAGCAGATATCACCTCTGAGTAGACAATATGCGACAGAGTATAGCTGGACTTTTTTAAGGCTGTCAGCGTAGGGCATCTGCTTTAGGCCTGTGATTCTTTTAGTGAGGTATTTCTGTGGCCTTTCCAGTTGTTGCAGATGTCTTGAGAGGTACATACCAAATGGGGCATTGTATTCTATAATGGGTCTAATGAGGGATGAGTACAGTGAGACAATGACCTCTTTTTTCTTGATGAAAAGCCCTTAGTGATGAGGTGTGCCACATAGAAGGATTTCCTGACTGTTGTGGCGATGTGGTTATCGAAGGTGAGACACTGTCCACCTGTGTCCCTAAGTCTCTTATCACACTTTCGGTGTTTAGTGTACTGCCACCTATATGGTAGTTCACGGATACATGTTTTTTCCCAAATGGGATAACTATACATTTCTTGGCATTGAGCTTGAACCCATGGCTCTGGCACCAAGCATCTGTTTCTGTAAGGCCCCTTTGTAGAGTATCCACATCATTTGGGGATTCAGTAATGGTTCCCAGTTTGCAGTCATCTGCGAACTTTGTTAGCCAGAGTCCCTTAGTGTTGGCCTGTACTTCAGAGAAGTAGATGCCAAACAAGAACGGTCCCAGGACTGAACCCTGAGGTACTCCACTTGTCACTTGTCTGGAGCTGGATTTGGAGTTGGCTGCTTTTACAGTGTGGGTTCTATCAGTAAGCCAGTTAGCAACCCATTGGGTGATGTAGGGATTAATGCCCAGCTTAGTAAGTTTATCTATGATTCCGGAGTGAGGGATGGAGTCAAAGGCCTTGGCAAGGTCTAGATAGGCTGTGTGGAACACCTTACCCTTGTCCATGGCTCTGAAGACTGATTCGAAGAAGTCAATCAGGTTCAGGAGACAAGATTGGCACTTCATGAACCCAAACTGGGTGAGGTCCAGTGTTTGAAGGTTGCCAATGTCTTTGTTATACGTTCCATGATAATACGCTCCATGGCCTTGCAGATAAGGCTTGACAGACTGATGGGACGGTAGTTTCCGGGATCCAAGGTGGATCCCTCCTTGTGAAGTGGGATAACTGTAGCTCTGCGCCACTCAGTGTGCACAAAACCTGAGGTGAGGCTATGATTAAACATGACACTTAGGTGAGGTGCCAGTTCATATTGTAGTTCATGTAGTACACAGCCTGGGATGTCATCTGGTCCCATGGATGCTGTATTCTTAGCTTTGGAGAGTGCATTTTTTACCTGTGTGGCCGTTATTACCGGAATTTGGCAATCCTCTGGTATTGAGATGGGCCATTTAGGGGGTGAGAGGGTGGTGAAGTTGGCACTGAATCGATCTGCCAGAATATTGGCAATATCCTTGGGATCAGTATATTTAATGCCATTCTGTTGTAGCTCAGAGCAGATCTGAGCATTGCCATTTAGATTCTTGACATAGTTATAGAGTGCCTTGTGGTTGTCTTTGGAATCTTTGGCAATTTTATTTTTGTAACTAGCTTTGGAGGATTTTATGAGGGATCTCAATTTCTACTGAGGCTGGTAAGGGAGTTTTTTGCATCCTGGGATTCTCCTCTTTTCTGCAACAGTTTCTTCCGTTTGTTGTAAAGTTTGTTTATGGCAGGGGACCACCAGATTGGCATCCTTTTTTTGGATGAGAGCATCTTGGTTCTATTTGGGATGGCACGATTCATGCATGAGTGGATGTGCTCGCACAGTGCCTTAGTGTAGGATTCAGCAGTTGAACTTTCAGTTCCTGTCTGCATGAGTGTCATGACGTTTGTCACTTCTGACTTGAGTAGCATGAAGTTGGCTTTGGAGAAGTTTTTTATGGAGGTTTCCTTACTGGGGGGTGGGGGTGGGATGTGGATGTTAAAGGTGATTAGCTTATGGTCAGACCTGACTAACAAGGGGGTGCCATAGGTGCGGAGCATCGATTTCCCATGTTGGTAATGACCAGGTCTAGGATATTGGAGCCCCTGGTGGGAATATGGATTAGTTCATCCAGGCGTTGGAATTTATGAATTCCAAGAACCGTTGGGCAAAGGTGTTGGTACATGAGCAGTTTTCCCAGTTAATGACAGGGTAGTTAAAATCACCCAGTATTAGGGTGTTTGATTCTATCTTAATATTTCCAGTATGTTTAGAAAGGTGTAGTGAGAATCTTGGGGTATGGTGGGGGGATCTGTAGCAAGCTACAATTTGGATTGCAGTCTTACCTAGTGTTAGTTGCACCTGGAGAATTTCAGACGCATTGTGTTTGGCAACTAGCCTGGTGGTGTGAATATCCTTGGTGAATATTGACACTCCTCCACCTTTAGTATTTCGGTCCTGGTTTGGTGGCCGAAAAGTGTGGTAAGAGTTGTAGCCTGGTATTGCAGTGGTGCTCTCTGGAGCCTTGAACCAGGTCTCAGTTACTGCACAGATATCGATGTTCTCCATTTTTAGGAGTGCCTCGAGAGAGTGCATTTTGAGGTTTAGACTTCTAGCATTGAGTAGCATTACCTTCAGATTTTGTATGCTTGTATCTGTTACAGTGTTTGTTTTGTCCTTTGAACTTTGCCTAAAAACGGACACTATAAGGGTGTCAAGACCCTTAGCCAGTAACCTGAATCCCAGGGGCGACAGGTGCAGACCATCTCTGGCAAAGCATTGTGGTCTGTCAATTATGTCGTCCCATGATGCTCTGAGTCAGCTGCTGGTGTAGAAGATATCATATAAGATCTTTGGCTCAGTCAGGATGTGAGGCACTCTGCCTGTATTGATCCCCTACTATCTCATACCTCTTGGTTTACCATTGTATCAGTGCAGTCTCCTTAATGATTGCTACCCACTCCTTCTGCCTATGCCTGCTGCCCAAAGCCCCACTATCAGATGGTCAGCCAGCTGTCCAATGTACCATGTGTAATCTGTTGGATATTTATGATGTTATCACATTTGCTTTAAATGTAGACTGTATGTTATCCTGCTGACTAAACTACTCTGGACTGTAGCTCTCAATCTGCTGACAATGAAAATAGGAACATCCAGCTAAAAATCCAGATGTAGAAATAGTACAAATATGAATACCTAATAGCACATAGCTCTTCTCAGTTCCAGTAGGAATGTGGACTACTACTTAGAAACATATGTTTAAAAACAGAGAGTGACTGTAATGATGGAAAAATGTAAGCATATCATCAGCGGCAATACAAAATCTGTATGAACTGTATCGCAAAATTCTACCATGCAACGCCATTTATTTTTGCTTCAGGAAAAGGCAGTCGTAAGATGAGTGAGCTCTTTACATTATTTTTGTCACTGGTATGTTGGTTATGTAGTGTTTTTTTTATACTAGACAGCTTCAAAAATCACATGATGATGGGGATTCAGAAAATTGTATAAAGGGGTAAACCATGACTGAAAACAGGGACATACCTCCAACAATAAAGCCATCTTATGCACAGGTAAATCAAGCCCGAAAATATGAACATTCCTCCACACAGGGACAGTTGAGAGGCCTGCTCTGGACTGTTGCATGTGCCTAGTCACATAGTCTTTGATTTATACCCTCTCTTTTCTGTATCCTACGATATATCTCCTTGTGTCACCTGCTATATCCTAAGTATGTAACCGCTGCTATTCCAGCATCAAACATGTGCCCTACATTATAGGCATTGGATATATAGACATATCTGACATATTTGTGTCTGAAAGCTAGATACCGTGTGCTCCTCATTTGCATGCTGCTTGTGTATGCTCAATATTTTGTGAAATACTGCAGTACACCATTCTGTCTGTCTGTAGTTTCATAGTGTGCCTGTATGTCTCTCTTCCACTTTTGGGATGATTCTGTGATGATGTTAACCTTCCCTATTGAGCTCCTTCTATCATTGCTCAGAAATGTTCTCTGCTAGGAAATGGTTATATGCCTGCTATGGACTACCTTAAACAGCGTCCTTGCATTTTACTGGTGCTGTTTTTTTCCTGCCTATATTTTTCATTCATTTGTTGCATTCAGTGTTTAGTGATTATTTACCTGCTCTTGTGGTGTGTTGTGCTTTGCATATGTGTAAGTTAGCCATCTCACCCATCAGAATGTTTACTCAAGTCTAAAACCAGAATGGATAATTCAACTGCATTACAGTTTTATTTATCACATAATTAATTCTCAGTGGGATCACACAAAATTACTGCCACATATGTTATTAAAGCATCATATAGAAGGATTTGAAATACTAAAAGCATAAAATCTCCAAGAGTTTATGCACATTGGATTAAGATTACATTTTCTTTTGAGTTAAAGCTTTTCAGCTGAAGAAATATGGATAAGAAATAATTTAGCATTTTAGTACAGTTTTAGAGATTTCTTTAACATGAGAAAATGTTCTGTTTCCAGATTTGCATATCAGACTATGTAAACTAAAGTTGAAGCTAGCTTAGTTGTACACATTTTTATACTTGCTAAAGAAAAACTGTAACATTATTTGAAATAAATTTGTAAAGCACACATAGGAAAAAAATGCATTTTATGTACGGAAAACTTTAATATGCTTTTTTACAGTTAAAAAGTTCAAATGTCTTCTTTCTGGGTTTATATCCCATTAAGGAAGTCCATGCATGAGCTACCATGGTTTAAAGCACATCAATTTATTAAAATACCTTCTGTCTTCCTTTACACTTGAGTGGACATACTTTTTAGCAGTCAATACCTCTTTTTTCATATTGCTTACACAAAACACTGCATGTTCTTTGGGGCTATACAGTAGAAGAAAACTGCTTCTTCACAATGTGAACAATAGAGAAAAGCAGTCGATTACAAGCATGTAGCACATATTACAGGCTTTGGCATATACCAATAATTAATAAACTCAGTTTTTTCATAAGCTAAAATAAAGAATAAAAAAGTCACACAAATAACCAACTGGTTAAAAAACAAAACGAAAAATCTAGCAAAGCTAGACTTCTGTGTGATATCTTAAACCTCTTGCATCAGAGGCCTCATGGGATATATGCAAATCACCCTTTAAGGATATCAGGTGTTTCAGCTAAATGGCAATTCTGAATGTTCATGACTTTTTCTTTTACTTTGATTTTTAAGTCTATTTATGGACAATTTCAGAAACAGCTAGAGGGGTTTGGCTTTAATGGCCTGAAATTGTCCATAAATAGACTTAATAATCAAAGTAAAAGAAAAAGTCATGGGCATTCAGAATTGCCATTTAACTGATATCCTGAAAGGGTGATTTGCATATATCCCATGAGGCCATTGATGCAAGAGGTTTAAGGTATCACCCAGAAGTCTAGCTTTGCTAGATTTTTCGTTTAGTTTTTTCATGAGCAGACATGATTTTAAATAACTTTATTACATTACCTTCTGATTTAGCAGCACTAACATGTTATAGACAAGGACATGCAGTGCCCCATCTAAATTGCTAATCTGTTTTTCTTATTTCATTTCCAGACTGTACAATCAAGCTCTGTTCACACCTGGAAATAAAAAAAGCAACCCAGTTGTTTTCCTGGAAAAGCAAGGCAAATAATTCAGGAACAAGAACTGTCGTAAGTGATGTTTCAACAATTGTATGTAAACTTTCTGTAAGAGCTTTGATGAGTGAGTACATTTAGAATGTGTCTTAACTATATGACATCATTGTTTCAGTGAATGGTGGAATGCTGTTTCCAAGTTAAGTGTGCAATGTTTTTAAATTCCTTGCCAATCAGTTTTTGACTGTTTGGATTCATGACAGACTCAAATGATTCTAAAGTAAATTTAAATTATTTAAAGACTGACTGGGGGGTCACCATCTGCTCTTCTATTTCATTATGATTCAGTGATCCCCTAATACAGAAGAGGCACTCAGAGTTTAAGCAATTGTACTATATTATAAGCTGTGAAACAAAACAAGAGTTCTGCTCTAGAGAAAATGGGTATACAAAAAGACATACCTGCAGGTATAAGCAGAGCTATCCATTTGATTATTTTAAATTTCCATGCACCACTTCACGTTGACTGTGAAATTTGAATTATAAGGTTGTTTTAATTTCATAAAAAACTCATATTTTCATGTACAAAAACTATGTTCATACATGTATTTTGAATAATGACAATCGTATTTTCAGTAGCTATATCACTTAAAGGTTCAGATAAAGGTCTGAGACACACACACACACACACACACACACACACACACACACACACACACACACACACACACACACACACACACACACACACACACACATGCATGCACAAACACACACAATGATATAACTTTTGAATGATATTAAATAAAGTAACTTTGTTTTCAGAAATGTTTTTTCAACACATTATTATGGCATCATTATTATTACTTTTAATGGTTATTGTCAGTACTGGTGAGCAATAAAGCAAAAGCCAAATGATGAACGGTAATAGTAATATAACTGTATCAATGAGTTAGTTCTTGCTGCATCTTAAAACTAACATTGTAGAGTCAGTTGTCAATATGTGTCACTCTTCCCATTCATGCTGGAAGAGCAGGAGGCTGTGGGTTCTATACCACTCCAGCTAGTTAGATTATATTTGATAATAGATAAGGATGAACTTTTTCCATCCAGTAGTTTCCATAGGTCTTTGAATTTGGGACAGTTTTGACCAATAGTGATCATTTTGCATGAAACGGTTTGTATCTCTATCTGTATTTTATGGTACTCCTTTGTTTCCTTATACATATATTACTTAGGTTTTCTGTGTACTCATTATTTTATGCTTGCACACACATTGTGATCTAAGTATGGTAATCATAGCCCCTGAGTACAAAAATGTTTGCATCTATTTTTTCTTCTAGCACATACTACATTTAACAAGTTTAATAAGAGCAGAGTGACAGACATCAGATCCTGTATTTGTAATGGTCAGCATTATCCTAGTACAGGAGTATACTTTCAAGAATAGTTTGTTGGTTAGCACCAGCAGTTTTACAGATACAGTGTTGCTCTCAGTAACAATGCACATGTTTGCTATGTGTTCTTTGTGCTGAATGCTGAAACAAAAATTAAGAGACAGTGGGCAGGATTCACGAAGGCTTGCATGGAGTGTAAGAGACGTGTAACACTCCATGCAAGCCTCGCGATCCAGGAACAGCCCTAAACTCCGTGTAAGAGACCAGCTAAAACGTCTCTTACACGGACTGGGCGTGGACATGCTAAGTACCTCACTTGCAGCCGAAAGGTATGCAAATGAGGTATATTAGCGATCCACGAAGCAGAAACCAGCCCGTGTAAGAGACATTTTAGCTGCAGAAATGTACTCAGTTGACAACTGAGTACGTTTCTGCAAATTCCACAACGAAGCCATGTCAGCTCCAAATAAAGGGTGCATATGTCTCAGGCAGCACGCCAATAGCCAAATATGTGGCCGTTGGCAAGGTAACCCGATGCAAAAATAATTAAAATATAATTTTTTTTTCGGCGATCGCCGATGTTTAAACCCAGCTCAGCCCCGCGCAAACAGGCTGCGCTGTATAAAACATAAAAATGAAGGTTATAAACCCACAAATGTGGGTTTCATGCAATACATGGAATGACAATGCAGGGACCAGCAGACCAAAAACAACATGGCCACTGTGTAGTGGTTGCTAAGGGGAGAAGCTGAGTCTAAGACATGTAACTAAGCATTAGTAGGCAATCTCATGTAAATGAGGGTTTGGATACTGAATCTCACAGTCACATAGCAAATGAGCACAGTCAGAGTAGTGTAAGAGATACATAAGGGGGAGGAATAGAGTAGAGTAGGAGATAGGTGACATCACAGGGGGGAATGGTAGAAAGAAATGCAGTTCATTGGAGGTCAGTGTAATATGAGAGATGACAGACACAGATCATGGAAAGAGGTGTGCCACAAGATAAGTCAGGGAAAGTCAAGAAATGGAAGGTGTACACTGTTACTTACACCAAAGTTTCTTGCTAGGTGTGCATGTGCACGTGTGCGCGCCATGAAGCGTGAGTAGGGCAGTGTACGCGTGTGTAAGGCAGACTGAGCATGTGGGAGCGTGTTGGGAGATGTTTAACACTGTTTGCGCTGGTGTGCGCTTGTGTAGGGCAGGCTGAGCATGTTGGAGGCTGTTGGCAGATGTGTCACAGTGTTTGCGCGGGTGTGCGCGCGTTTTAACCCAAATAAGTAGATTATGAACCGTGTAAGCATGTGTGCGCGCGTGTAAGCCACTGTGAGCATGTTTCTACTGGTATGCACGTTGCTCCCCCTGAGGAAACAGAAAGGAAAAAGGAAGCAACAGAATTAATAGGAAGCTAGCAGGGATAACTGCTGAAGCTAGCAGGTGAAAACAATTAGAAGCAGGCAACTGCACAGGCAGAATAGTAGCCCAGCCCAGCACTTAAAACTCTGCAAACAGTAGTGCAGGATATTTCTCTTAAGAGACACTGCAAGACAGGAGTAAGCTAATAGAAGTGAAAACTGAAAAAGCTTCACTCAGAGCAGAAATGTTAGGGGCTGCCATAGCTGTCATAATGAGACATAGGCGACTTGGTGAGGGTGGTGACAAAGCTGATGGTGCCAGACAACCCACAGTGAGGAGACGGAGAAGAGTGTAGAGGCCCAGGGTCACCTAAAACGGGTTACATGAGCTGGAGATAGTAGAGCACTATAGAGTGGACAGAGAGCTCCTGCAGCAAATTGTTGAGCTGTGCAGGTCACGCCTCACACACAGAACCAACAGAGGGGAACCCATCCCAGTGGAAACCAAGGTATGTGTTGGCCTAAGAATACTAGCAACAGGTACCTTCCAGAGACCAACTGGCGATATGATGGGGATATCACAGGCATCAGCCTCCAGGGTACTGCACCAGTTCCTGGATGCCATGTCAGCACATGTCGGTGATCATGTATATTTCCCCAATGCCCGTGAGGTATTGGCCAGCAATATGCGTCTCTTCCAGCAAATAGCAGAATACCCTGAGGTAGTGGGTGCAATAGACTGCACGCACATACGCATCAAAGCACCAGCCGGTGAGTGGAGTAGGGCCTACATTAACCGCAAGGGCTTCCCCTCCATCAACTGCCAGGTCATGTGTGATGCCCAGGGCATAATAATGAATGTGTGTGCTGGCTGCCCTGGGAGCTACCATGATTCCCACATCTGGCATTTGACGCAGCTGCACCAGACATTTGCCAATGGGGACATCCCACATGGACACCTAGTGGGGGATGCAGGTTATGCACTGGAGCCGTGGCTGATGACACCCATCAGAAATGCACACACACCTAAACAGGAACGCCATAATGAGGCACACGCACAAACACTTAATGTAATAGAGCATGTGTTTGGGCTGCTCACATCATGGTTCCGGTGTCTGGACACATCTGGTGGAGCCTTGCAGTATACACCAACTACATGTACCCAAATTGTCATGGTATGTGCTATGCTACATAATATGATCTTGCAAAAACAGCTGCAGCAGGACCAGCATAGGGCTGGGCCAAACAGCCCCCCACCATTGCCAAGGCCATCACAGGCAGAGCGTGACTCGGAGGAGGAACAACCTGAGCCTGCTCCAGTAGGCAGAAGGAGGCGTGCCCAGTATGCCCTGGCCTTGGCAAAGAGGCAACGCATAGCACATACACTGGCTCAGTAGGAACCCTGGGAATGATACCCCTTCTGACTCACTCAAATAATAACATGGATGCCTAAAATGACATGACCTGCTCACAAACATGTACAGGGAAGTGTAATATGCGCATCCGACAGAGGCAGTCCTGCAGCACCACCTGAGGCATGAATGCCATGTGTTAAGTAATGTAACACCATGTACTATATGCACACCTGAGCACCCTGACTAACATCCACCCCACCAAGCATGAAGCCACAAAATGACAATGGGATGATCAAGTGCAATAACTGGCTGAAGTAATGCAGTTAGTCAAAGGGGAGCCAATGTGTTTCAGGCTGGGAAGACATGCGGAGCATGACATGATGCACCACCTGCTAGGGGTGGCGTGCACCTATCATTCCATGCCCCATGGATACTGGCAAAGGCTGTCAGTACCCACAGCATGCCCTGAATAGGTAAGTCTCAAAACACAAACCCACCTTCATAGGTACCACAAGGGATAGGAACCTAGATGTAATGCTACCCAATGCCAGAAGTCTAAACAGCAAGATGTGTGCAGTGTAAATGCACACAGTATGGAGAATGTAGATATCAGTCCTGTAATAGAGAACTGGGTCAAGGCTCACATCAGCACCCTAACACTACCAGGTCACACCTCATACTGTGCTGTACAGCCGGAAAACATGGAACAAACTACAAAAGGAGGGTGACTAGCAATAAATGTCAAGGATAACCACACCCCCATGTTGGTACCACAACAAGAAGCAGCATGGATTAGCCATGGTCAAATACCAATGGCTAAAACCCCCTCCCAGTATATAGCCTGCTGCAGACTACTGTCCTAATACCAGGAACTGCACCTGGCCTATGTTGGAATACATGAATATATCAAGCCCACAAAACAACATTATATTGCTTGAGTGAAAATACCCAGACATACACCTGGAGCATTATACTAGCACCAATACAGTTGGAGAAAAGTTCCCAGAATCCATAAACAAAAATGCCCAGGAACAACGTACCACTCCAACAAGAGGGGTAAGCATACTGGATGTGATAATCAGCAACATGTGTACTGGATGGCAAGATGAGAAGTGTATCCTTCACTGGTAAGAACAGACCATAGAGTAATCACACTGGATATACGCATCCCGACCCCAGTCCCTGGCCAGAATACCACAGTGAAAAACATGTGTAAAGCATAGGTTGCAGCCCTCCAAACTGATGTTGAATCCACGAAAGACCCTGTGCAAGTGCAGAATATGGGACACACCGCAGAACATGTTATAAAGGCATTCCATGAACACAGCCAGGAATGCTTGGAGTATGCAATCACAAATAACAGCAACACACAATGCCATACACGCAGGCATCTGGCATGCTGGACTCCAGCCATTACCAAACCATGCAAGAGAATGAGGAAGCTACCACATGATAGAGCAAACATAAAAAGGGAAGTAATCACTGACCAGTAGTATGGCAATAACATATGTCCACGCATACAATCCACTAAGTCCAGCCACAACAAGTAGAATCTGTGAATCCAGAGGCAATGTGACACCTGTCCCAAGTACACAGACAACCACAACTCCCCCCAATAAATACAAATTATTGTGATAGATGCAACCATGTATCCAAACCAGAGGTTGAGCTCCCCCAACTCAGTACTGTCAAAACTAGTCAGGAGGAGAAGGTAACCACATACACCACAAACCCAGTCCATCATAGACCTACCACAACTGTAAACCAAACACATAAACACAGAAAAATATTCCCAGAGGCCCTAATTACAAACACACCACACCAACAGAAGCCTGGAAAGCAGATCACAAGCAACCACAACCTCCAAACATAGCACATGCAACGAATAGTACACAAAGCTGGTGTGCCAAACAGTCACAGGCCAGAAGGAGAAACAACATGCCTGATACAGTTGTAATAGGTGTCTGTATAGGCAGACACACTGCTGTCCCACTCACCAGACTAAACAAGGGAAATGGTAGAGTAATCTGCCTGTAGGCTGCCACAAAATGCCACATAACACAAGTACGCAGGTCACCCCAAAGCAAGCAGAAATATGATGCACTCAATGTCCATGCTGGTGTGAATGACCTGAGATGTACCTCCCTGGTCTACATGAAAAGAGACATGGATGATCCCTCTGAGTATGTACCCCAGGCCGGTATGACACTGGCTGTGTGCAGCATCCAACCCTCACCAAGAATGATGCCACAGTACAAACACAGAATGATCATGTTTAACAACTGGCACAGTTACAGCTGTCAGTCCAAGAGGGTCTAATTTCTGTCTGCTTGAGATGTCAAGCATGACAAGCCATGCTGCTGTTCCAGGGATGGCTTGCACCTGTTACCCCTGTGCATCTGGATACTGGATAAGGCCTTTGCCACCTCCATAGAGCCGTATGTAGGCAAGGCCAAAAAGACTACCCACCACCCTAGAAAACATAAGTGGTAGGAAACATAAGGGTAATGCTGACCAATGCCAGATATGTAAACTGCAATATGCATGCCCCTGAGGCTCTTCCCATTATGGAGAACATCGATGTCTGGGCAGTGACAGAAGCCTGCTGCAAGCCTAGTGATAGCACACCAGCACTACTAGGTTATACCACATATCATGTGTTATGGCCCCAACACCTGGACCAAAACATCAAAGGAGGGGGAGTATCCATATGCAGCACAGACACCCATATGGCCAGGTAACTGACAATGCACAAAGCAGCAGAGACCACCCATGTGCACCTAAGTGTAGTCCAAACTGATGTACAGTCTGTAGCATGCGACAGACCACACTCTCACACACAAGAACTCCACCCAAGACATCCTAAAGACACTGGACAGTATGAATGTCCCACCAAATACCAGACAAGGTACACACAAATTACCACATAGGTGGCAAACCATTATGCATGCAAGGAGTAATCAGGGACCTAGGGACACAAGTCGACAGTAATCTGTCATGTGACACTCACAATGCCAATGTGGCCAGGAAGATTGTCGATATTGGACACCGTATCATGAAAGGATTCACATCTACATCAACAGAGGTCACTGTGCCGCTGTACTGTTCCCTTATCAGACCCATAATCTAGTACAGTGACTCATATGGGATGTACCATACGTGACACCTGCAGCAGTTCAGAAGACCTCATAGTTACCCCACCAAGAGGATAAAGGGTGTGAAATATATGTCATATGCTGCCTGGCTGTAGACATCTCAGCTGAATGCAGTCACAGACTGCCTACACAGAGGCATTGTATGTCTGTTGTACAAGACCATGTCCAACACAGGAGTAATGGACATGCTCCACCACAGGAAATCAAAGCCATTGGAGCTGTGAGAGTGACAGATGTCAGCCTCAACACATAATGAAATAAGATGTGCTGGAGGGACAGATACATAACCCAGAGGCTCCCCACACCCAGAAACAGGATCCCAATCCATGTTAGGCAGAGCCCCTCACTGACACCCCTCAACAGGAATATTGCCAAGTTGATGGATGATCGTACATGTATACTGGGGGTCTTCACTGTGTCACAACCAGACAGAGGCACGGTAAAGAAATTCATAAATGGCCATAATAGAAATATAGCAAGGGGTGGCGAAAGACACACACACTCTGGCTAGGCTTACTAATGCCCTAGGGTGGATAGCCTAGTATGAACCCATGAACCTATGAAGATACAAATTGTACAGGACACTAAGGATAATCACAAGGCTTACCTAACTGATGGTAGTAACCATGTTGGGCATCCACAGATATGCTCCGAATCACACAGATATTACAAACAACATACCAAACACACACACATATTGCTAACATACAACCTGACAGGTGCAGTGCAAACACACCCCCCCCCCAGAGTGCAAAATATCTATCCCAGCAGACTGCTGGTCCCCTGACATTGCAGATGCTGAGGTAACAGCCATCATCTGCAAAGCAAAACACACAGCAGCAAAGGTATGTGATGGTGTCCTGGGCTGAGGCCAACATGGACTCTAAGAATAATGGAATGCCAAATCACACTACTGCCCAATGTCAGCCTTACCACAGGATATGTACCCAAAGAGCAGTGTACAACAACAGTGGTCCTTCACAACAAAGGTGTTGCCTGAATGGATACTACAAACTACTACCCTAGGATCCTGACAAGCTTGGTCTGCACAGCTACGGAAAGGATCAGTATGTACCGCAGACAGAAGGCTATTGTGGACCTACTGATACTGGACCCTACACAGTGTGGCTGTTGTAAGTACAGATCCTGCCCCTAAACATGTTTGACCCATTTGAAGCAGTCATTAAGGTAATTGATGAGGGCAATGTGGTCCACACAGCGTAGCTGGACCGTGCATATGCTTCTAGACAATACCGTACGAGTTCAGTATGGATATGTTCACCAGCTTAAATTTATACCCCTATGTCAGTAGAGGGGTTGCAAACCAGACCAAGGACAGAACTGACATGGTCAGACATGCTGCATCCATGTCAGACTACAAAGCAAATATGAGTGGCATCCCACAAGGCCTGGTCCTGGCCCCCCCACCACCCATTCTGTATATATGTCCCATAGGTATAGGCCAACATGGAAGGACTGTGACTGAACATGTATGCAGAGGAGTACAAACAGCCCACCATATCCGACCCCCAGCTGACACAAGCAACCCACAAAAGGGCCACCTACAAACAGACAACTGGAGCCATAGCCATGTCAGCAAGCTAATTGCAGAACTGTGGATAGACAACCACTGTGGAGATACATTAAGTGCCCACAAATTACCACACAGGTGTTAACCCATTACGTACCTAACATGTAATGAGAGACCTGGGTACAAAAGGTGATAGATATCCTGCACTGGACAAATATGTGGCTGTAGTGTTCGCAGAAACATATACTATATACCCACCCAAACATGAAGGTTGGCAGATGTAGATAAGGGGATGTCACTGTGGCTCTGCAGTCATCCTCCATCAGCATCACAATTGACTACAATAGCCCCTGTGGGATATACCTCAGCAGACACCTCCATCAACTGTAAAGTCCACAACAGTACCCCACCAGGAGTAGCAAAGAGCATGAACAGATGCCATGTGTTGCCTGAGTAAACAAACTGCAGCCCCACACACTGCCATACTGCCCAGCTACAGGCAAGCTGTGCCTGATGTATGAAGCCATGTCCAACCTGGAATCAATGAACATGCTGCACCTTGTACAATCTGAATGGCAGTGAGCTATGCACATGAGAGACCTGATCCCCAGCACTGACATATATAGGACAAGCTGTACAGAATGATCCGTAACACAGAAGGCACCCCCACTCTTCTGTAAACTCCCGGTACAGGTCATCCAGAGAGTCACTTATCGACACCCCTCAAGAGGAATCCTGATGAGTGGATGGGAGATGGTAGGCTAACCCTGGGTATCACTGTTATGTCAGTGGTAGACGGAGGCACAGTATACTAACCATGACATATGTCATGGCAAACTCCAGTTACAATGTGTCGAAGGACAAACACACCCTGTGACTAGCATCAGAAATGGCCTAGGGAACATCGCTAGTGTTTGACAATGTCCACCCATGTTGTGGAATACACTACCAATGTTGGACGAGCCTGGTGTAGGTAGTCCATATCTGAACATAATGCAACATAGTCATATGTGCACAACTGGCCCCTACACAGTCTGTTGTGCTCACTATGAAGATGTCAAGCAGTCATAGGACTAAAGCCCAGGATACTGTCCACCACAGTGAAAGTACTGAACCAGTACACTATACGGTACTACAGTGTTAGGTCATTATGAATGTATGTGGATAACTGTCTGCAAAGTATCCCATGCAATCCCTGCAGGCACAGTATAACCCCTGTTGTGGCAGACACGAAGCAGTTGGCCAGTTAGTACACAACATGACACCCAACACACAACCATAAACGTGAGATATTGTTGAAGTTCACACACACCCAAATATGTGGTGGACTTCAGAGTGCAACATATGGAAAGCTCACACTGGGCATGCTCGCACACTTTGATAAATGAGGCATATGTCAGACAACATGCCATGGAAAGGCTGAACTGGGCATGCTCACACACTTTGGCCATATCTCCATTTAGCAGTTGGCCACACATATCTGGTATTTGTACATGTCAGTCCAGGAACCAACCACAACACAGCAATCTGCCCAGTGCACACAGTAAATGACTACAGAGACATGAGTGATATAGTGGATCGCTGTCATATGCAAACATCTTCCACAGATATACAAGTTGGTCATAGGAACAGGGAATGCTATGGCAATAAAGACCTGCAAACAGTAGAACAGCACAATAAATATTGTGCATCCGACAATTGAACATATGGGTGTAGAGGTCAATACTAGGATTGTTGCCCTAGGGAATGACAGCTCAGCCAGAGTGTGCTTGGCATCTGCATCCCCAGTACAGTAGACTACTGTGCCACTGTAAAGAAGGTCACATAAGGCAACATGTGAGGCTAGTGAGCTGTGCCTCTGTCAAGCAGGGGCACCATGGAGGTCCCAGGGATTGAATGTGCTAAGCCACAGCCATGTTGTCGGTGTGTGCTGGAAGAGGGTTGCTGAGGATCTCTAACAGTAAGTGTCCATCAATAACAGACTGAGGGGAGCCCTATCTGCATTCTCTGGACAATTCCACTGTCAACACTGTAATGATTATGTGTGAAGTGCCATGCCGGAACTGTTCACAGATGTCCTCCCTCTGTGGGCTACAGCTCTGCAATGTATTATATTACTCTGTCTGTTGTACGGCTCATATATGGCTGGTGTACACCTGACAGGTGTGTTGTTGTGGAGCAGTCATGGGTATATGTGGGATAGCATGATCAATGCAAACTGTACACATGCTCATAGAATGCAATTGTCAAGGATTATGCTGAGTGGCCAGTATAGTCCCACAGCATGGGTCCTCTGAAGTTGTCCACCCCAGTCTTCACAAGTGTAGAGTCTGCTTGTGCTAAATACAGTTTGTGTGCAGTGACAACCTTGCCTGGGGGTGGAGATGGGATATGGATGTCCAAGGGAAAGGTGGGTATGGTCAGATATCAACAATGGTGGTCTACCTCTGGTGTGGAACAGTGAGTACCCACGTTGCAGATGGACAGGTGCAATATGTATTCCTCCATGTGGCTGTGGTGTGTGGTTCTGCCATAGCACATGGACCCACAAATTGTAGTGGCTGTAGGGTAAAGTGGTAGAGGCCTGAGTAGTTCTCACACACAATATGCCTGTACCTGATGTTAACGACTGGAATGGTGTATGTGAACACCTGCATATCCCGGCACTGTTCCCAGGGAAGCTAAGTGTGTGTCCTGGATGTGGGTGTGGTGTCCTGGACTGGTTGTGTTGTGTGTTACAGTTCCTGTGGTCACAAAGCATGGTATAGAACATAACCTGCCAGTGCGATGTGCATATCTGACCCTGACGTAGGTGGCTGCAAATGCATATATATGCTATCCCCCACCTGACAGGTAGTACTACATGTACATACCTCTGTAGAAATAAAGATGTCAGCACCCTATAAATACTGCAGGTGCAGAACAGATGCCCAGTAATTCGGATAGTGCGCTCTGCTAATGTGTCTCCCTCAAGTGTCATAATATAATTAGGTAGGGGTTTGAATCCTGCAAATGGTCAGTATGGGTGAGTGGAGTTTGTGTGTGTGAAAGTCTGTGAGAGAGAAATGTCCCTTTTGGCAACTGGGAAAACACACTACAGGATGCACATTCCCCTTTCTAAACACTGATGATGTCAGCACCCTATAAGTAAAGCAGGAGAAGGGAAACCTCCTAGTCATGCGAATAGCGCGCTCAGCTAATGCGTCCGTCTCGAGTATCAAAACATAGTTAGGTAGAGGTTTGAATCCTGCAAATGCTCAGCATGTGTGGAGGGGGTTAGTGTGTGTGCAAGTCTGTATGAAGGAAATATCCCTTTTGGCAACTAGGAGAACACACTACAGTATGCACATTCCCCTTTCTAAACACTGATGATGTCAGCACCCTATAAGTACAGCAGGAGAAGGGAAACCACCCTTTAATGTAAATAGCATGCTCTGCTAATGTGTCCGTCTCGAGTGTCATAATATAGTTAGGTAGGGGTTTGAATCCTGTAAATTCTCAGTGTGTGTGGAGAGGGTTAGTGTGTGTGCAAGTCTGTATGAAAGAAATATCTCTTTTGGCAACTAGGAGAACACACTACAGGATGCACATTCCCCTTTCTAAACACTGATGATGTCAGCACCCTATAAGTACAGCAGGAGAAGGGAAACCTCCCAGTAATACGAATAGCGTGTTCCGCTAATGCATACGTCTCGAGTGTCATAACATAGTTAAGTAGGGGCTTGAATCCTGCAAATGCTCAGTGTATGTGGAGGGGGTTAGTGTGTGTGCCAGGTCTGTGTGAAGGAGATGCCCTTTTGGCATCTGTGAAAGCACTCTACAGGATGCACATTCCCCTATCTCAGCACGGATGATGTCAGCACCCTATAAGTACAGCAGGAGAAGGAAAAACTCCCAGTAATTCGAATAGCGTACTCTGCTAATGCGTCTCTCCCGAGTGTCATAAAATAGTTAGGTAGAAGTTTGAAACCTGTAAATGGCATGTGTGTGCGGATGTGGGGACTCTGTGTGTGTGCAATTCTGTATGAAAAACATGTGCTTTTTTGAAATCAGGAGATAACACTACATGATGCACATTACCCTTTCCAAACAGTGATGATGACAGCACCCTATACATACAGATGGAGAAGAGACAGCTGCCAGTAATCAGAATTGCGCAATCTGCTACAGTGTCACTCTCAAGTGCCATAACATATTTAGGTAGGGGTTTGAAACCTGCAAGTGTGTGTGTGTTTGGATGTGGGGAGTTTGTGTGTGTGCGTTTCTGTATGACAAACATGTTAGTTTTGGCAATCAGGAGATCACACTACCTGATGCACATTACCCTTTCAAAACACTGATGATGTCAGCACCCTATAAGTACAGCCAGAGAAGAGGAACCATCTAATAATCCGAATAGTGTGCTTTGCTAATGCGTCTCTCTCACGTGTCGTGACTTAATTAGGTAGAGGTATGAATCCTGCAAGTGTGCGTGTGTGTGTGTGGAGATAGTAGGGTGTGTGTAAATGCAAGTGTGAAAGAACAGATCCTTTTGGCAAATACTGCAATACACCAGATGCTGCATATTCCCCCAGTAAACACAGGGGATGTCACCACACTATCAGCACAGCCAAACATGGCTAGTTGGCCAGTAATGCCAATAGTGCGCTCTGCTACTGGGTCTATTACCATTGTCAGAGTACAGATAGGTATGTTTTGGTAACCCACAACTGCCACGTGTGGTTGTGTCACACATTATGACCTTGTGTGGGTCTTTGTGCATAACAATGCATGCCATTGCCTAAACCAGCAATGGCATTGCACACATGATGTATGTGTGTGACACATACATATAAATACCTGTGACCTGCAGTAGTTACCATGTCTGACACATGCCTCAAGTGGATAAATGGTATTTGCAATGTATAACAATATGACTGTGTCTTACTGTGCAGGGGCTGCACTGTCCATACAGTGTGGGTGTATATGGTAAAATACCTACAGCAGGGGATACACATCTGGTCTGGGCCATATAGTCTACATGTAGTCGATGTACAGGTGCTGCACGTTCCCACCTGTTGTGGGAGTGGTAACATGTCATTCCACTGCAATTCAGTGACCACATGCTGTGAACCCTTCAACTAGTGTGTTGTAGCTACAGTAATGCTCACGCACAATGTTTGGCTGGATGCAGTCCAGCCATATAAAGACAGTTCTTGAGACTGTCATATTGCCATTGTTGTTATGTAGGATAGGTGGTTTTCCTGTGTATGGGAGGGTTGTGTGTGCCAGGCTATAAACCAGATGGCAGTCCGACATACTGTTAGCTGCACATGATTAGGCCCTGATGCTTTGTGCTGTGCCAACAACCTGGAGGTGTGTGTATCTATGGTGCCTTGGGATACCACTCCCCTGTCCATGTGTGTTACATGTGTAGGGAACGACAGGCATGGTATGAGGCATAACCTGGCAGTGATGGGTTGCACCTGTGAGCCATGAATCAGGACTCTGTTACTGCACAGACATTGCAGTTCACCGTGCTGAGGACAGTGTCCAGTGCATGCATCTTGCGGTGTACACTGCTGGTGTTGTGTAGCAGCACTGTTAGTGTCCTAACCTGTGTGATACCCACAGAGGTGGCTATGTAATCCGTGTCCTGCAGCATAAGGCAGTATGTGTGTATCAAGGAGCTTCGCCAATATACATCAGGCCATGGGTGTCACATGCAAGCTGACCCTTGCACATCATTGTGGCTTCCCTACCATGTAAGCACACATTGACAGCCAGCGGATACCCTATGAATGACATTGGAGACTGAGCAGAATGTAAACATACAACACCCTTCCTACATATAGTGGTAGCATATCTGGTGAGGGTATGTTGGCAACCAAGATCAGGCTCATACTGGCCCGTGCCACATGCTGAGAGATCCATTCTATGTTCCCTATCATGTAGTCCAGGGAGGTATGTGTCAGGTCATCCATAGTGGCATGGTCAATGAGTGAGTCATATGTGTCCATGCCTCTGACTGACCTGTATGCATGTGTTCTGTGGTGGACCATAGTGCCTCTGAGGCATATCACTGTGACCTTCACCAGATACAGCCTGTTGAGCGGGACCCCAGTGCAGCACCCAAGACAGGTACCTGACACATCTGTAGCAGGTGTGTTGTGTAGCCCTACAGGCTGTGAGTGTGTGGCACATGTGATGTGTGTGCCATGTGTGGCATGTGCTCTGTTCCGATGGAACATATGCCTGTGTGCCAGCTGCAGAGGTGTGTGGTGCTCAGGCAGGATGCTATTCTGAGTCCCCAAGTATGCCCCAGTGTGTTCACCATGCTGTCAGTGCATGTCTATGTCTGACTTGTATTGTAGTCACTGTAATATGACATGCCACCTGACAGGGTATGGCATTACTGGGTTCAGAGAGCTCAGTCCCCAGATTGGCTATGTGGTGGCATCCCACACATGTGTTGTACGTTCCTGGCCAAGGGTGATGGCTGACTGCATACATGTGGCAACTGTGACATTGCCACATGACTCACATAAACCACAACTGGACCATAGAGGTGATTCACAGGTTACCTTTGCACATGCTACCCTAGTAGTGTGATTGCCATGGTGAGCACCAACACATAGGGCCAATGGGGAACAACATACTGAAGGTGTGTATGTGTGGGTGTACTGCTACTGTTTCATAGCACTGGCATATATGACTGCACACATGGGTAAATGCCAGGTAAGACATGTGCAATGTGTCACAGGCAACGTACATGCGAACAGGACGGACAGTGACGTTCTGTCATGTGTAAACTTGACATACGTATCGTACGCTAATGCAGATGTCACTAGGAGTCCACAGAAGCACTGTAACTCTGCATTGCAGGTGTAAGCAGTGTTCCAGGGAACCCCAAGCGAACATGCATGCAAACAAAGCTACAGTAAGCAGGGCTGGAAGTAGTTCATTGTACAACAAAGAAGGGGTAACACTAACAGTAAGTAACAATGCAAATATGTAGGCACTATGAACATGTACCCAGGAATACACAGCGCAGATGCCCATGGTAGAACTGATATTACATCATAGTTAATTGTGATTTGGATTACATTGGTACTGCACACATATCAACATGCGCAAACATCCACATTGCATAGTCATTGTGGGCAACTTGATACCATTACTGTACATGTCCACCATTGCATATCACTACTTGCTTTAGCTTCCCCCCTGTGCTACCCATGTATGCGGCTATATGTTGACACCCTTACCACCGGCATGCAATTATGTGCAGCTGTTACACTTTGGTACATACTATGGGTGCAGATAACAATTCAGGACATTCATACGGTTACTGCATCAGGCATGCTGGGATATACACACAGTCATATCAGCACACTGTACTGTTACCAACATGATACTACTAATACACTTCTATGTAGTCACCCTGTGCATCAGCAACGTGTTTACCTGTTCCTGCAATGATGTTGGAGATTGCAGGAGGTGGCACATTGTCATCATATGCACAGGGTGTGAATTAGGTATGCCTGAGTCTGCCACTGATACCACCAATTGACATGTGTGTGTATGTGTGTTGGTGAGGGGCAGCAGTACAGGGTGGGGCACTGTTGGTGCAGTGTGTGCATGTATGTGGTCGCCCTAGGTGTTAACATTTCACAAGTGTTTATGCACGCACACAGTTCCACCTCATGGCTGCCATATACAGGGGTTTGTGGACAGCCACAGACTGCACCTGGCAGGTCATACAGATCAGTGTCTGTGGGCACGGACACGGTACCTGTGCCTGGCAGGGGTGCTATGGACCGTATCCAGTACTAAGCCAGACTGGGTACTGTCATCAGAAGTGGGAGTGTGTTGACTGGACACAGGTCCCTGTTGGGACTGTCCAGAGCCACGTGCACGTGGTCTCCTGGGGCGTTCCAATGATAGCACAGACCCAGCATTGCTGGGGCTGCTGCTGGCACTATGGGGGCATGCGCGGGCCTGTTGTCGTCCGCGCTGACTGCCAGCTGCTGCTGTTGCTGGCATACGGCCACGTCGATGCCGCAACCACCCACCATTGCCCTGGCTCATGGACATTTGGTTGTGGAATTGCTGTAATATGTCCCCACAACGTCTGTCTATGACATCGGTGAAATTACGGACAGCATCCGCAATGTCACGCATACTGTCAGTCATGGCTGTGCGACATGCTCTCAGCTCCCTCAGACCCTGTCTGGTGTACCTTTCCATATGCGACTGTGCCTGCATGACAGCCCGAAACATAGCTGAGGTTGACAGACCTCTTTGGGCACGTCTGCCAGAGGCAGTACACCCACGGATGCTCCCACGAGAACCCATGGGCAACTGTCTGTGTGGTACCATCGCAGGACCCTGCCCATGGCTGCTGTGTGGGGAAGCATGTGCCACAGATACCACCTTACCCTGGTCAATGCCCACTGTATCCTGTCCATCACCTAGGGACAATGGTGACAAAGGATGTACTGGCAGGATGACTGTGCGCAATGATGGGGTTGACAGCTGTGTACTGTCAATTGGCTGACCAATGGCGGACCCTGACACACCTTCCTGTACCATTACACAGATATCATTATTACCAGTACCTGTGGCACCAGATTCAGGTTCCCTGCTGCAGGACACCAGAGCAGCACCAGAACCTGTGGGAGGAAGACAGGAAACACAGTTTACAGTGTCCACACAATGTTACCAGTGATGCACTTAGCACACATGCACACATGGACACATGCACACATGCACACATGGACACAGGCACACATGCATACATGGACACAGGCACACATGCAGACATGCACACGTGGACACATGCGCACAGGCACACATGCACACATGCACACATGCAGACATGCACACGTGGACACATGCACACGTGGACACATGCACACATGCACACATGGACACATGCACACATGCACATGTGGACACATGCACACATGGGCACATGCACACATGCACACGTGGCCACGTGCACACATGCACATGTGGACACAGGCACACATGCACACATGCACACGTGAACACAGGCACACATGCACACATGCACACGTGGACACATGCACACATGGGCACAGGCACACCTGCACACATGCACACATGCACACCCCGCAGTATACACACAGAGCACTACTGAATTACACTAGTGTTACTAGCACTATCAGGACTATTATAGGTATTGTTAAACACACTGACCAGCATGGATTGCCTGCCTTGCTGTAACCCCGGAGGGACCTGCAGAAATGATGAGATTAATGTCAGTGGGCACAACTGTGCTATTGATACTGCATATGATACAGTGCAGTAGTACACCAGTTGCCTTTCACACGTCAGCTGCTGATATTGCCAATATCACACATGCACAATTACATACTATGATGACAGCTACATACCACGGACACACCTTACACATGCATAAACTAACAGTGTACAGAACAGTCAAGTGTACATATGGCATATTACCTGCATGCTCCATGTCGTGCTGCTGTGTGGATCCAGCCTCCATCATGATGCAGGTGTATTGCTGTTGCTGTTCTGGGGCTGGAGCCACAACACTTAGGAGTAGCCCCTCCAGTCTGGTGAGGGGGGGATGTGTGGCCAACCCACCTCCTGTGGCAACCTGTTGCCTGTGGATATCCGACGCACGCTGACGGACATTTCTGATTAAATCACTGCAGTGACGTCGTACCTGCTCATATGTCCTATTATGTGTGCCAATGTCATTTACCCTACGGATAAGGTCTTGCCACAGTGCAGCCCTCTTCTGCTGATTCTGACTGGTGCAGGAAAACAGTATGTCATACTCCCACACCAGGCTCTGGTGTATCTCCTCATCTTCCGCTGCAGAGTAGGCGGGATTACGCTGATGCGCCATCTCCCTGGAAGAGAACACAAACAGGGTATCAGCAGACTATGTCAGCAATATATGGCACACATACTATACATGATACTCATGTGTAGTGATATACTACTACTCCCATATGTTGCATGTGTGTGTCTCGTGGTGGATACACAAGTACATGGCCAGATATCAGTGCTCAGCCAACACCTGTGCAACAATACCTGCCACATTCCACACAACATAGTAGCATGCCCCATCGGTCAGCACACACTGACAGGTCCAATGCACAACCTCACTCTGGGGGTTCATCCCAAGGTACTGTATGTGGGACACCATCCACTAGTGTAATGTGGACACAAGTTACTCGGCCTGAATATACATATCCCACCACCACCACCAGCACAGTAGACTACTTTGATATATATGTGATTAGACAGTTATTCACTTGTTAGGACTGAGATGGTATCCATGCAGCACACTGGGCCAGTGGAAGCCACAACCCACACTGTTGACCCCTTTTCAAATGCTTACCATGGACATCCCACAGATTGCATTGAACTTGCACACACATTTCGAACCCAGACCCTATGCACAAAGGTTAGGCATCCTGTCCGGTGGACCCAAGACAGAGGCAGATTGTATAACAATAGCAGGAGGCTACTGCAGGACAGAGCAGATTCACATTAAGGGAAGGCAGCTGCGGTCAGCACTGGTACTACATTACGGTCTCTCATAACAATGACCACGGCCTACTCTGGGAGGGAAATGGCCACAAACACTATGGATAACCACAAGGCCTTCTTCAGTTATGTTACACATATGGACCAAATGCCTCAGATATGCTCTGCGTTAATACACACCTACTTGACATTCACCAAACACACAGATATTGGCAACATTCTTGCAGACAGGTTCGGTGCATGTATCCCCCCTCCTTCTCCCCCACCAGTTGAAATACTTATCACAGCTGTATGTAACCTCCCTATCATCTCACATGTCCAGGTGAGGGCCGCCCTCAGTGAAGCAGAACACACAGCATCACTGTGACCTGATGGTATCCCTGGATGTGTGCTACATGCACTCCAAGAGGACATACAACCGCATATAAGACTGATAATTAATCTTGGCCATACTACAGGATATGTACCTGGACACTGGCATACAGCAACAGTGGTCCCACACCACTAAAGAGGCACCTCTACTGACCCTGGGAACTACCACATCATATGCATAACTGGCCTGGTCTGCTAAGCTATGGAATTATTCAGTATGGGATGCATATGCAGTGATATCGGGTACCTGCAGACACTTGTTCCCAGCCAGTTTGCCTTTGTGATGGGCTGATCCTGCCTTTTGAACCTGGCTGACCTTTCAAAACAGTCACTACAGCCATTGCTGAGGGCAACACACAGACAACTGCTGCCAGGATCATGGCCTAACACTGACTGACATGTAATGTATAGTCATCCCCTTTTGGTGGACTACGTACACACAACATATCATATGGACATACCTATAGATACAGACCTATGACACATTTGGAGGGTTCACAGTATGCAGACTATTAACCTGCTACTTTGCATTACCTGTGTTTGTTGCAGCTGGTTGCATTACCACTGCTTCTGCTTCCTGCTGCTACTGTCACTGCTGACAGCTTGGAGTCACAGTGTGTAGCGTGTTTTTTTTTTCTCTCTGTCTCTGTCTGTCTCTCTCCCTCTGTCTGCTTCCAGACAGTGCAATGAACGTATTGCATGTGTGGAGTGTTAGCACAGGATGCTTTTGTAGGTATCTGCATAGGTCCATGTGATGGCCTCTGCACCAATTGTAAGCCAGTATTTGCTAATTGCATGCAGCCAGTTGTGTACTGATTGCAGTTCTCACTGTGATTTCAGGACAGTGCTATAAAAGGGTATGTGAGATAGGCGTTGCCCTTTCAGATTGTAAGGGTGGGGACCATGCTGTTATGCTGTGGACACTGTTCTGTGAGTGTAAAGGTTAGTATCTCTCTCATGATTCAGGCTGTGTTGTAGATTCACATTTCTCCATTCCTCTCTCCTGTTCCCTGTAGTAAGTGTGTATGCACAATGACACCTACAACTATATATAGCTATATATTTATATATATATATATATATATATATATATATATATATATATATATGTAAATATATTTACATTTATATGTGTACATTAACTGATATTATTACCTACAAGCTACCAACTAGCATGGCTGTTTCTGTTCACACACTACAATTATGGGAATCCAGTAGTTTTGAAAGTAATTCTAAATGACATGCTTTGTGTACTACACATCCTATATTCCCTTTACATTCATCCCTACTATTACATGTTATATTTATTTTAGCACAATGCTCTTGTATAAGAGTCATGGCTTAGTGGTAGGTCATACAGACTACTGTTTCCAAGGGCCTGGGTTCGGGACTGACAGTGGGATTTTATTTTGCTTTTGAACTGACTACAGGACCTGTCAATCAGAGTGACTAAGGCACTTTTAAGCAGTTGTAACCAGGTTAGCGCTGGTTTGCGCAGAGCTCCCGCATGCGCACTGACGTTCAGCTCCGCGCACACACGCGCACACCCTCTTACAAACGCTTAACAGTGCTTACTCTGGCGCACACCCGAGCTATTTTCTTTGAAAGAAATGAAAATGGGGAGACAGGAAAGTGGTGAAAAAGGGGTCACAAAGAGGGTAAGACAGTAGGGAAACAAGCTTGGGATTTGCAGGAGGGATGTATGTAAGGCCCATAGCTGCCCATTTCTTCATCAGCAACAGCTGTGCATATGTATGTAATTTGGTGTGACATTTGAAACCTTCCACCCCTGAGAGAGGTGTCAGGACAACAATAATACTTGTACAGCCAATTGCAATTGATAGTTTCCATGTCCAGCAGACATGTGTGCGGAATGGGCAGCTATGTATGGGGCATCATTTTTTTGTGGGTACAGAGTGCCCTTTTTTTTTTTTCAGGTGAGAGTGGTATGTCAGGTGAAGGAAGTCGGTATAGCTGGGGAGGTAGGTTGGGTAGGTCAACAGACAAGACAAACAAGACACATACAGGGGCGGTGTATGACACGTGTAGGGGGGTTACACAATTGACGGGGACGGAGGTTTGGATATCCAGAGCCCATGAGCCCACAGATGGCAACAATGGAACTGATATCCCCACCCATAAGCAGTTACCACTGTTCCTTCACTGCCCAGGACGGGGCTGTGCTGGGGGCTGTGTAGGCCGGGCAACAGGCATGCCTGTAAGTTGTGCCACCTGTGCCTCAAGCTGGCATAGGGGCTTGAGAACAGAGTCCCGGATCTCACTACGCACCACAGTCCGGCCACTACGGAGGGTGAGTGGTGGTTCTACTCCGGCCACGGTTGCAGAGGGTGGACAAGCCCCATCCCCTGCAGCGCTTCCACCCGCAGGTGGCACAGGGCCACCGGAGGAGGGTCCAGACTGGGCACTAGTGCCAGGTGCACTCGCCAGCTGAGGTGGGAGAGGTGGGTCCGCTGGAACCCGCCTTCCCTGTCGTCCTATGTTTTGCATTATGTCATGACAGTTTGGGTCAGTGACATATAATACCATTCACAATTAGTTGTAACAGCATGCATTAGTATTCCCATTAACCAAACACCCAGATATTCACACTATTGAACAGCGAGCATAACACTTGCATAATTTGAACAGCAATACACAGTCCAACAACATGCAGGGTTGATTGATGGCAACAGGCCATCAGGTTTGGATGTATGAACAGGGCAGATGCATCAACGGACATGCAAATATATATGACCCAACAGGACAAATGTCCAGGGTGTTAATTGTGATTGCACATACCATTTCCACGTGGAATGGGTTATATGTGGTTATAGGGTGGGGTGAAGAAAATAATATTAACACCTTCGAATACCAATACGTATGCTGTACATTTCTAATAACTGCACATATATACACACTACTGTTCTAACTACAGTTTCCTATATGATAACTACTTCAACTTGGTGATAGGACTGTTACTCTGCAACATCAATATACATTTTATTGTTCTTCATACACATTCATATCTAGCTTTGTTCAGCTACATCATCCTGCTACATTTGCTTTATATAGCTATAGACAGGTGTGGATGTTTGGTATATCAGACAATCATACTATCTGCATATTGCAGACTGAGAGCAACATATCCAGATTTTGGGATACACATTCCAGATGCAGCAACACTTTGAACAGATTTCGCTGTTCGGTTTTGATTCTCACATGCATTTCATTCTGTACTGACTGCAGTATACTTTATTCAGGGGTTATTACTACTGTATTGCTGGATTCATGACACTTTCTCACACTCTCTCACTTGTTTTCATTTTACTATTCAGGATGGTACTTACTTCTAGGCTTTATTGACATGTTTTACCTGGAGTTATTACAATCCTTTCCAACAGTCTCACTTCTGTCATGTTTCAGTATTTCAACAGGGATATATTTCACACATGTGATTTCATCATCTTCTGCAGCTGTACTTTTCAGCCTGCTGCAGGTTGTGTACTATTTTCTTACAGGTGGGGCATCTTTATTTCAGAATTTATGTCAGACATTTTCATTTTTCTGTTTGGATTACAGACTGCAACACACTTTTGTAATCAAGCAATACTTGCAAACACTTTTACACTGTTACTTAGTGACTACACTGCACTCTTTCGCTAACTGTCATACTTTTATATGTCTTTACAGTTACTGGGAGTGGATTACTGACCTGCCTGGTGGCGCAACCGCACCAGCCTATCGCAATAGGCTCTGCGGTTCACAGAACGGACACCTGCAGCTGTAATATAAATGAAGTAATAGAGCAAAACGATAGACCACTGCAACAAAGAGTCCTTGGTTAAACGAATCAAAGTATATAGCAAACAAACTTCGGACTCAACACGACTGTAAAAATGAAGTTCAAATATTTATTTTGGTAAGCGCTTTCGCGTACCTTTCAGTACGCTTCCTCAGACCATGAATGTACTGACAAAGCAGTATGTTCTTATATAATGATATAAAACACTTTAATTATTTAATAGCAATTAAGCTTAATAAACAGATTGCTGAACACAATTAAAAACCTTAGTTTAAAAATATACTGCAGTTTAAAGAAATACACTCCCTATGAGTGTAAATGTTGTAAAAACTTTTAGTTTACATATGAATATAAAATATATAATATATGAAACCTAGCTTACTATAATTAATCTCAAGTTGATTTCAAAAATATTATTTACATGTATAAACTTTGGTTGTGCAGATAAAATACAGAAAAATGAATTAATAAACAATTTATAAAACAGTTCACATATGACAGATGAAAAATGTACCTAAATAAATAAATAGTTAAATATAAATATAAATAAGACTAATAATATATACATTTCTTTTTAGTTTATACTTAAATAGAACAAATAAACAGATAAGCCAAGGTTAAAAAATAGACTTGTTAAGCTATTTTAATAAATATATAAAGAGTAAATCAACCTTATGTAAGATATTATTTTCTACTATAATGTGATATTATATATAATATGAAGCTCATCTCCGTGCATTAAGATAGGGTTTGATGGAAACATAGAGATTTAAACCTGGAGAGTAGTGCCCTTTTAATCTCAATATCCATTTCAATTCTTTTAATTCTAACAGGTTCATATAGTATCTTTTTCATCTGTCATATGTGAACTGTTTCATAAATTGTTTATTAAATTATTTTTCTGTATTTTATCTGCATAACTAAAGTTTATATATGTAAATAATATTTTTGAAATCAACTCGATATGAATTATAGTAAGTTAGGTTTCATATTTTATATTCATATGTAAACTAAAAGTTTTTATAATATTTACACTCCTAGGGAGTGTATTTCTTTAAACTGCAGTATATTTTTAAACTAAGGTTTTTAATTGTGTTCAGCAATTTGTTTATTAAGCTTAATTGCTATTAAATAATTAAAGCATTTTATGTCATTATATAAGAACATACTGTTTTGTCAATACATTCATGGTCTGAGGAAGCGTACTGAAAGGTACGCGAAAGCGCTTACCAAAATAAATATTTGAACTTCATTTTTACAGTCGTGCTGAGTCCGAAGTTTGTTTGCTATATAAATGAAGTAATATTGGAATACACATCTCCATAATATCAGCTAGTTTAATTTCTTACATACATAATTAAATGTAACTTACTCAGTAGTGGGGCGTTGGGCATTTGCCGGGCTTCCTGGATCCAAAAGTTCAATTGGTCCTGCTTGCATCTCTTCAGGTCCGCATGGTGGTGACGGACCTGCTCACCAGTCCTTGGAATCCCTGTGACACTGGTGAGATCATGAGCCAACCGGTCCCACGCCTCAGCCCTATATGCTCCCCACAGGACCTGGCCCTGCATGAGTTGGGCCTCATGATTGTGGACTAGGAGCCAGACCATGTACCTGGACTCCTCAATGCCCCACCTCTGTGCTTGAAAGCAACTGCCCTCACCTACTCCTGTCATTCTGGCTGCAAGTCAGTTCTACAATCGTTTATGCTCTGTATTCCCACCTATGGGGCTTATATAGGCCGTTTTTCCCGCACATATCTGTGATTGGCCATTTTGGAATTGTATCAACTTCACTGAACCTGCATTGTCATGCTCCAGTTTGTATTCATTCCTATATATTTGCTATTATTGCATTTATAGTTACTGCTGTCATGGCTTAGTGGTTCAGTACCTTGACTATGGTGTATTGTATCCTGGGTTCGAACCTGGCCACTGCTTTTTATTTTTTATGACTGTCTAGACAAGCTGAGGGGTGTGTCTGTGTAAAGGCAGTTTTGATACTGCTTGCTCAACGTTGCCCATCGGTTAGCTTGTTTGTGCGATGCGGAGCTCCGCGCAAATGGGAAACGCTGGTTTAAGCCTCATTTGGCTATCAGCATACATAATACACTGAGCTCAGCTAGGGGCACATAGTTTCAACGTGTTAAACCACTGCTCAGCTATGGGCACTCATTTTGCACCTGTTAAACCACTGCTCACCTACGGGCACTCATTTTGCACCAGTTAAACCACTGCTCACCTACGGGCAGATGCACTCACCCTGTTAAACTGTAGCTCAGCTATGGGCACATCTGGCATTTTTTATTGTTTTGTTACCTCACATTTCTTCAATATAAATGGGCTATTTCATTACATTTTACATAACGTGATTTTATGTGTACATGTTTGTCAGGGACTTGTTTCGTGCTTATTTTGCTAAAAATAAAAATTGGTGTTGTGGGGGCTTGAACCATGACTGCCTGCTCTTCAGCCAACATCTCTACTGCTACGCTATTGCTTCTTGGCTTACTTTGCATATTTAGTTCTTATATGCTTTCCCACTGACTGCTACCTGTGGCTGCACTACGGGCATGCCCACGCAAACGAGCGCACTCACGGTTAAACATCTTTACAATTTAAAAAAAATTATGAGATATTCATTTGTACATTTTATGTTCATAGTCTGTGGGGGCATGTGTTGTGTTGTGTTTATTCACATTTCCATGGACTCTGTCGTGGGTGTTTACTTTGGGCACTTTTACTCTTCTGGGGGCGTGTCCGTTTACAGGGCTCGGCCTACGTACACGCCCCCTACTGTCTTACACGGACCGTGTTAGCCTTAGGTGTGATTCAGCATGCTCTCATGAATATTCAGAGCATGCTGACATCACTCCGTTTAACTGCAGCCTCCGTGTAAGAGTTATAGCTCTTACACGGAGGCTTTGTGAATCCTGCCCCTAAAATTTCCCCCTTGAAACTTAACAAGTGGCTATTCTGTTGTTAAATAATGCTGACCATTGAAAACTCAGTGTCCTTAACTAGCAGGACTACTTATCAAGTTGTTTCCACTCAGTGGACTGCAAAAAAGTTGTCTGATTAAGCTATCCACAGCTCTTCTGATTAACTCAGTGAAAAATGAAGAGCAGAACTAAAATATTAACATTAAAAACCTCAGTGATGCATGTGTAGTGCTACTCAAAATAACTCTTCCAGATGGTTTCACTTGATAAGGAGTGTAAGAAGTTTAATAAAGGAAGTAAATAGTTAAGTTATTGTGGTTTGGAGAGCTGAGAAGGACAAATGTGTAGCTGAATGACTTACAATAGAAGATATGGACTGAGATTATTTTGATGGATAATTAACTTGACAGTCAGAATCAAGTTTATATGATGTTCAACTATTATCAATTACATGCCCTAAAACTTGTTGAGACTGCATGTGAGTGAAGAGAACAACAGCTGGAAGGTGGTAGAAGTCAGGCAGTAGAATTTCATGGTAAAGTTTGATACATACATGAAAAGGATGGAAGTTGCCACTATAATAGATGCCAAATACCACCCCAAGATATAGGTGGAGTTAAATGGGCAGCAGATCACAATGACTCCAGAAGAGGCATCACAAACATTTAAAAGATTTGCCCAAATCAAGGTGCATCTTAACAGGCTGAAGTTGAACAACACAAATTCAATATAACATTGAATGGTGTTATTGATAAATAGAAAAAAAAATATTTGTGGAATAGGTCAAAGTCAAAATGATAGAATAGATTTCATTTACCAAAGATTCCTTGCATGTTCAATTAACAAAGTATTTGCTACTACCTGAATAGAAGGGCAAATATGGCAAACCCAGGACAAACATTATTCAGTTTTCAATTTGTCAAAAGAAAGAGTGAGAGCTCTGGAAGCAGTGGCATATAGGCAGAACATTGGCTGTGAATGTGAGAACAGATCTTCTAAAGCAGCAATATTCAACTTTTATTTTATTGTTTTGTTTATAATTTATCTTCCCTGGAAAGCTTATCACTCAGGGTTTAAGGAGGATACCGACTTTTTCATCCACTGTTGATTGGTTGGCTGGCAGTTTATTATTTTGCATTTTCCTAGTAATCATAGCTAAGAAAGAAACAGATGTTGGTATCATTTCAAGTGTGGATTGACTGAAATGTTCACCTCACTGAGTGTCTCAGAAAGGCATTTTAATGTGTGTGTGTGTGTGTGTGGGGGGGGGGGGTCCACCTATCCCTGCAGCATGTTCAGTTATCTTGCAAAAGAGATTGATGTCGCTTGAGCAGGTGTTTCTGATACCTTTGAACTTCTGAATGTGTAATATGACTGACAGAACAGAATCCACTGAAGCTCTGTGTGCAAGGCAGAGGTCACCACTCAGTAGCCTGTATGATACCAAGAGACAAGACTTTGAGACAGTCTGCATAGTTTTTATAACTTAGGCCCTTGATTTTTTTTTTACAGAGGAAATGTTGCAGTCATTTCATCTCTGATAACTGTTTGGACAGGTACATAGCTAAAGGGGTACTATACTCAATGATTGGTATAATTTATTTATATTTTTATTTCTCCTTTGTTAACAAAGTTGGTCATAGTAGAATAGCAGCCTCTTTTCAGGAGAGACCTGAGGTGATATTTATACTACTAGGGGAAATTAGGCCAGAGAGCCATGAACTTACCCTACACTGTTTGGTAGGAGCCATAAGATCTTTTATAGCTATTTCAGCTACAATGAGCTCAATCTTACAGGACCTCAGTTTAACATCTCATTTGAAGGAAACGTATAATTTCTAATGAGTGATGAGTACAGAGGAACAATTACATCCCTGAATCTGAATGCCATACCCATTGACATAAGCTGTGCATTAAGAAGGGACATACATGTGGCGCTAGGATGAGCCACATAATGCACGCACTCAAGTCCCTCAACAATTGGTACAAATATTACTCTGTCATTGTACATGTGGCTGTAAATGACCTGAGATGTATCTCCCTGGACTACATGAAAAGAGACATGGAGGACCTCTTGGATTATGTAGCCCAGGGGGGTAAGAACCTAGGCCTAAGCAGCATCTGAACATCACCCAGAATGATACTACAGTTTCTGGTTTCATTCTAAGGGGATCCAGTATCTGTCTGCCTGGGATGATATGATTGACAGACCTCAATGATTTGCCAGAGATGGCCTGCATTTGTCACCCTTGGGTTTCCAGATACTGGCCAAGGCTCTTGTGACCCCTCAAGTGCCTTTTTAGGCAGTGTTCCAAAGACCAAATTACCACTGTTACAGCTATAAACAAATGCAATCTGAGGGTCATGATGCTCAATACTAAAAGTCTAAATCTCAAAAGGCACTCGCTCAAAGCACTCCTTAAAATGGAGAACATTGACATTTGTGCCATAACAGAGACCTGGTTCAAGGCAGCAGTAAGCACCCCCTGCACTGCCAGGCTATAACTCATTCCACACCTTTTGGCATCAGAACTTGGACAGCAGCTCCAAAGGTGGTGGTGTTTCCATATTTATAAAGGATGTGCAAACCTCTAGACTAGTAGCCCAACATAACGCATCTGAGATACTTCAGGTGCAGCTAACATTGGGTAAGACAGCGATTCAGGTCGTATCCTGCTATAGGTCCCCAACCATGTCCAAAGACTCAGACTCCATGTTCCTAGGCACCCTGGAGAATATTAAGGTCGAACCTAACACTCTCATACTGGGCGTCTTCAACTACCCCTCCATTAACTTGGAAAACTACTCATGTACCTTTAATATCATTCCTCATTCAGGAATCATAGAAAAACTCACTAAGCTAGGCATCAACCCCTATATCACTAGATGGGTTGCAAACTGGCTCACAGGTAGAACCCACAGTGTGAAAGTAGCTGACTCCAAGTCAGACTGCCAACCACTCACGAGTGGAGTCCCACAGGTTTCGGTCCTGGGTCCTCTCCTGTTTGGTATCTACTTCTCTAAAGTCCAGGCCAACATGAAGGGTCTCTGTTTGACAAATTCACAGACGATTGCAAGTTGGGATCTATTATTAACTCCCCAAGTGATGTTGACATCCTACAGAAAGGCCTCACTAAGACCAGCGACTGGTGTCCGAACCATGGCCTTAAGCACAATGCCAAAAAATGTGTCATCATCCCCTTTGGGAAAAAACCCAGATCCCATGAATTACCACATCAATGGTAGTCCACTAAACACAGAAGGCATTATAAGAAATCTGGGAACAAAGGTTGACAGCAACCTCTCTTTTGCCCACCACATTACCACTGTCGTCAGAAAGTCCTTCTATGTGGCACATCACATTACTAATGGTTTTGCATCCAGGATGAAAAAGGTCATTGTCTCCCTCTACTCTTCCCTCATTAGGCCAATCACTGAGTATAATGCCCCATTTGGCATGTACCTCACTAAACACCTGCAGCAACTGGAGAGGCCTCAAAAGTACCTCACAAAGAGGATCCTTGGACTTAAACATTTGTCCTATATGGACAGACTAAAAAAACTCCAACTATTCTCTGTCTCATATCGCCTACTTAGAGGCGATCTCTGCTTGACTTCCAAAAACATGTCTGACCCAGCTCTGTTAGAAATGCTACAGCTAAAGAAATCCCGGTCCCTCTGCACCTCACGCTCCAGAGGCCTCAACCTCATTAAGACAGTCAACAGAGCATGCTGGAGGGACATGTTCATAACCCAGAGACTGCCCATGCTATGGAATAGACTTCGTGTACATGTCAAGCAGAGCACCTCACTGGCCCTCTTCAAGAGAAATCTTGATGAGTGGATGGGAAATAGAAAATTCACCCCAGGGATCACTCCAGTGGCTTTACTCAACAGAGGCACTGTGAACTAAGGTCGGGTGGCACAATGCCAGGGTAATCCTATGGGCTAGGCTTGTAAAAGCTCAAGGGCCATTAGCCTAGTACACACCTATGAACCTATAAACAATAGTGGATACACCATTCCTAATTCAAATAATGTAAAATAAATTCACTTTGCAGAGCTCACCCATATTTAAAAGGATCTATAGATACTTCAATATTAGTTACATACATGACTAATTGCAGGAATTTAAATACATCCCAAGGAAAATGTTTGTTTTGTAATTCTGCAATTAATTTAAAAATATGCTGCAATTATATTTGGGGAATCCTAACTATTTGTGTGTAGGAATATGCACACTATGATAGTTAGATTACAGATAGCTTATTGAGTTCTCAAAAATCATAATACAATATGTAACTATTCTAAAGTTATGAATCATTGCAGAGACTTTGCCTTCATGTTCTGTTTGTTTATTTTAATGTTTAGTTTATTCTGTTAAATTTGACTTGATTATCAGGACATCCATACAGATGTGCATCAAGACTCAGTTACTTTACATTATTTTATTTTTATGATTTCAGTCTAATCTCATGATATGCCTATGGCACAATGCTTTGGTTTGTTGGTTGTATAATGAACTTCTATTTTAATTTCTGTATAGTACATTCCCTTTAGATCTCTGCACACTTATGCCCAGATCATGTCCGAAAAGGGTCTTTGGACCAGTCCATCTACCTGGTTATCAAACAGTAATTAATGTTTAACCAGGTGCTTGAAGGGGAGTGCATGACACAGGAAAGCTAAATACTGTGCATGAAGAGATAGTCATCTACAAAAGAGACTATCTGAATTATAGAGTCATAGATTCATAGACTGTTACTAGGCTAATAACTCAGAGGGCCTTTCTAAACCTAGACAAGTTTGCCCAACAAAATAATGATGTCCTGTATATAAACAGGACACTGAGGGCCAGGCATTTATAAGCTACCTCTGTCCATAAAGGACATGGGTGCTATGTCCGGTATAAATCCGCTATTCCTCATTCGCTGGTCTAGGTTGTGCTTAAACTGGGTGATAGCCAAATTCAGCTTCTCATAGATGGGAAGCCTGTTCTTTAGAAGGTGCAATCTCTAGGACACAAATCCATACCGCCAGCATGTTCTGTTTAAGTCAGACAAAATTTAGATCCCTAGAACTTGCATTTCTGGTACTATTTCACTTGCAAATATGCATGAGTTTCATAAGTGTGGGGTTTGTGAATGCCTTGTAAGCCAGACATAGGTCATCCCTCAGCAACCTATAGGAGACTGAGTAGAGGAAAAGAGGTTTAAGGCACTCTGCATAAGGCAGGTTTGTTACTCTTCGTTTTCTTTATCTAAGAAACTTCTGAGGTCGCTCTAGTTGCTGCACATGCTTGGTTAGATACATACCGAAGGGAACATTCTTCTTTATGATTGATCTGATAATGGCAGAGTACAGTGGGATAATGACCTCTTTGTATCTAGATGCCATGCCCTTACTTACAAGTTGCACAACATAAAAAGATTTCCTCAACACTGTAGCCACATGGAGGTCGAAAGTAAGCCTATAGTCTATGGACCTACTCAGTACCTGACCACAGGGTTGACTCTCAGAGGCTTATTATCAACATATAAATTATCCAGGATGGCTGATTTCCCAAAAGGTACAGTTATGGATTTCTTAACATTGCATTTAAGGCCAAGGCTTTGGAACCATTTGTTAGTCAGCGGTAGGCCTTCTTGAAGAATGCTAATCTTTGCAGGGGAGTCAATGATAACTCCCAGCCTGCAATCATCTACAAACTTAGTCAGCCATAAACCTTCAGCATTTCAAAGAAATTGATGCCAAAAAGGAGTGGGCCCAGTACTGAGCCCTGAAGAACTCTGCTAGTAACTGGCCTCTTAGTGGGAGTGTCCTCATCGATTTTGACCTCCTGGGTCCCATCAGTGAGCCAACTGGCAATCCAGTGGGTGATAAAAAGGTTTATACCTAAATTTGTGAGTTTGTCTATAATGTCTAAATGGGGTATTGTATCAAAAGTCTTGGCCAGGTTGAGGTAGGCTGTGTGTACACAGTCTTGCCTTTATCCAATGCTTTGGTGACCCTCTCAAAAAAGTCCACCAAATTTAATAAGCATGACCTTCTTTTAACAAAGTCAGACTGTAATGGGTCCAGCAGTTGAAGGTTACCTATGTTCTCATTCATTATGCTCATGATGATACTTTCCATTGCCTTACATATGAGGCTGGTCAGACATATGTGCCTGTAGTTTCCCAAACCAGTGTTTGTACCTCCTTTGTCCTGGGAAATTACTGTAGCCATCTTCGATTCCTTGGGCACAAAACCCAACTGTAGGTTCCAGTTGAAAAGTGATTCAAGCAGACCAGAAAGGTCATGTTTCATGCTATTTATTAAGCATCCTGAGATGTTATTGTTGCCCATTGATGCAGTCTTTTTGGCCTTGAAAAGTGCATTGATGGTGGGGTGGGGGTGGGGGGAGAAATATAATCTGAATCTGTCAGCTTATGGACAAAACTGTAGAAGATTTTGTGGTTGTCCTTTGCTTGAGAACCTATTTTTTCTTTAAATTCAGCCTTTGAAGTATTAATTATTCTCCTTAGCTGCCTGTTTAGATTGGCCATGGAGCTTTGAATATGTATGACTTTATTCCTCCTATACTTGGTAAGGATTTTTTCTTTTGTTGTATAACAAATTGATACTGTAATTCCATCAGGGAGGCTAGTCTTTTGAGTTTATCTTATTCTTAATATGGTAAGCCCAGCTTGCTATGTAAGGCTATCAATATGGCTGTACAGAGAATTTGTAAACAGCCCAGAATACACTATGGGCTTGGAATTTCGTCAAGGTGTCAGTTAGTAGAGAGAGCTTAGCCTTGGAAAAGTTTCTAAAATGTTTTTTGTTTCTCTGGATCCCAGGATTTGACTTTTATTTCAAGTAATACTGCCTTGTGGTCAGATCTGAAAGCAAAGACATTATATTGGGTGAGGAGCATCAGTCCCCTATGTTCATGAATACAAGGTCAATGATGTTTTTACCCTTGGTAGGAGAATGAACTAACTGTTCCAGGATGTTAGTATTAACAAAGTTTAGGAATTGCTGTGCTTGCGCACTAGAACTGATGTAGGATCCCCAGTCTGGAGAGGGGTAGATAAGATTCCCCATGAATATTGTATTGGGTTGAATGGTGAGGGACTCTAGTACATTGAGATATGTAGTATGGATTTCCTGGGACATGGAGGGGAGCCTATAGATTGAAAAGATATGGTACGACACCCTGTTTATAGTGAGTTGCATATGTAGGAGTTGCAGTTGGATGTGAAGTTAATTTTAATATAGACTGAGACTCTTCAACCATTAGTGCCCTTCTGTGCAGTAGTTGGTCAGAGATGTAAAAGGCATTGTAACCTTGCATTGCTGGGGTACTCTTAGCAACTTTAAACTATGTCTCCTTTACTACAAAGATGTCTGCACTCTCCAGGGGATAGCAAGGTGTGCAGGGAGTGGACTTTCTTCTTAAGACATCTAGTATTAAGCAGTACCACCTTCAGATATTCCTTCATAGGTTCAGTTAAGGCTGGAGGTTTATCAGTTTGGCATTGCCTAAAAAAGGCACTATAAGGGTGGAAAAGCTCTTCCCAATGTTTGAAAGCCCAGAGGGGATAAGTGCAGACCATCCCTGACAAAGCAGCATAATCTGTCAACCATGTCCACCCAGGCTTTCAAATATTGTATCCCTTTGGATTAACACCAGAAGCTAGGACAATTGTTAAAATCATTCATTTTTTGTTAGTAATGTGGCATCATCCTTGGAAAAGGTAACATGCTGCTCACTGTTAGAATCATACCTGCTTGAGACACATAATCAGTGACTTTGATCATGTCTCACTTTGTATAGTCAAGAGACGTACATCTCAGGTCATTAACACCCACATGGACTACGACAGATTCATACTTGTACCTGTGGTTCAATGACCTGAGTGCCTGTGTGACTTGATGGATCCTAGCCCCAGAAAGTCAGCTACTGTGACTCTCTCCTTAGTCAGTCTGATGAGGGGACATTAGTGTGCCTCACTATAGAATCACCAATGATCAGGAAATTTGGCTGTGTAGTGGTTTCCTTAAGGGCTTAGCAATAGAAGCAATGGATACGATGTTACTATGTGAATCTATGGAGAGTGTTTTAACAAGTGTTTACTTGATGGCTGAGGAGCCCATTTTTATTGTGCTGTGCAGTGTTTTAGGAAAGTTACCTATAAGTGCCTCAGCATAAGCAGTTTTATGTGTAGGCTCTTTATCATTTGCAGTAGGTGTGATGCAAGTGTCACTGACAACCTCTATAGGATTAGTTTTGGTTGTATGAGAGTTTTGTCTCCAGAGTTAGTGTTTTTATGTTGCTTGCATAATTTGTCTGTTTTATTAAGAATAAGTGGGTCAACAGTGTACATGAGGCAATTTCTACAATGATTCAGAATACCCATCTTAACCAGACTGGCCATAGAGAGAGTTGGAAACTGCATATCCATGGGTACTTATCTACTTGGAGGAATTTAAATTTAGAGTTGGTCAATAAGTCAAGGAACTTGATCAGCAATGCACAGCTATGCAAAAACTAGATGCTTTAGGAGTTAGCATCTGTCTAGATAGTAAGCATATTTTAATAAAAACTTATGCTGTGAGAGACTGGCATCTACACAGACTAAAAACTAAGACACTTTTAGAATAACAGACACTATAAGCTTTCAACCAGCAATTTCCAGCTCAGAAGGGTGTAGGCTATCCTATTCTGTCACAAGAGTGTAGATCAGAAACTTTCTCGATGTAAAATAACTAATTTGGAACCCAATCACATAAACCAGAACTAAGACACTTTTAGAGTAACAGACACAATAAGCCTTTAACCAGCAATTTCCAACTCAGAAGGGTGTAAGCTACCTCTCTTGTCACAAGAGTGTAGACCACAAACCTTCCTTATGTAAGATAAGTAGTTTGGAGCACAAGTGCTTAAATCAGAACTAAGAGGCTCAGAATAACAGTTATAATGTAATCAGGCTACTAACAAGCGGTAATAAATGCAGAGATTAAATGCAATTGAATATTTTATGAGCACAAATATGGTAAAACTGGCCAAATATAGTGCATTTTTTAGTAAGTGGGAAGGTAGGAAATAGAAGATAATTCAAGTTTAAGAAAGAACAAAAAACAAAAAACACAAACAAATATAAACAAAAATGAAGCAGGCAAGCAGGCTCCACACAAATATTTAATGAAATTAAGTGCTTTCATCCAAAAATTCAAAGTGCTTTCATCCAAAAATTCAAAGTACTTCATCAGAAATGATTTCTGATGAAGTACTTTGAATTTTTGGACAAAAGCACTTAATTTCGTTAAATATTTGTGTGGAGCCTGCTTGCCTGCTTCATTTTTGTTTTCAGGTTTAAGAGACTAAGGGAAATGCCTTCCCAGCTGATCTCTCATTTTTCAGTATAATAAGCTGATGAGATGAGGCTTAGAGGAGTGTTCAAAATCAGATTTATAGTAGGAGCAGGCAACTCAAAAGCCATGATGTTTAAAAGCATAATAGCAAGTAAGGCAGGTGGGTGGGAATAATAAGTAAATGCAGACAGAGATCAGCAATAGCCGGATAGAGAGCAGCAAGTCAAACAAGCACTACAGCTGAATAACGATGCCACTGAATATTTGTAGCTAAATGAGGAATGTTATTTCTCAGCTCCTCCCACTAATTAATTGGAACTTTCTCACGCTCTGTAAAATAAGTCTTTTCTAACGGACCCAGACAAGAGCTCTTAAAACTCCAAAAGGAACACAAAATTTAAAACAAAACAAAATGCAATCAAAAGATACAAAAATAGGAGTAACTAAACCTAATATAAGTAACTCCAATCCAAATCAAATAGAGGCAGAGATCAGCAATAGTCAGGCAGAGAATAGCAGGTCAAATATGCACCACAGCTAAATAAAGATGCCAGCCCAGTAAGTATTTGTAGTTAAATGAGAATGCTATTTCTCAGCTCATCCTACTAATTATCTGGATGTTATTCATTGTCTGCAAGCAAATTCTTTTCTAACAGATTCTAGCCAAGACCTCTTAAACCTCCAAAAAGAACAAAAAATTAGATTATAACAACATAAAAGCAATATAACGAAAGGACAAAAAAAATAGAAGTAACCAAAACTTTAATGAGTAATTCCAATCTGAAATCAAATGCAGAGATCAGCAACAGTCAGGCAGAAAACAACAAATCAAATAAGCACTACAGCTAAATGAAGCCCAAAACATCCTCGTGCTTGTTTAGGTCTTTATATTTTCACAGAATAAGGTGACAAGTGTTAATTTACTGAAACAATTATGATTTCTAGCACAAATAATGCTTCATGCCTGTAATATTTGGTGAACGTGCTTTATTATTAATGAAAATAAGGGACTGATATGGAAAGTTGTTGATCCTATAAGAATTACTAGGTACACTTGATGTGACAGTTGTGAACATATACAGAACTAAGTTACCTTTTTCCAAAAATCCAGATATTTTTTTATGATGGTTCAGGATTTTTTTATTACATTCGCTATGAGCTAAGAGACTGACAAAATAACTCCCATCCTTTTAAAGATATATATGCTATTTTCCTCCAATATTTCACAAATTTGAAACCAAATGGTAGCAACAAGGTATACTGGAGTATACTGCAAGGCTTACTGGAGTGTAATGCAAGAGGCACAGAATTTTGAACTGTTAGTAGATGCATTTAGAAAACTGGGTGTATTTGTTGGCTGTTTACCATAATTTATACAAGTCTAGATCAAAATCAAGAATGTGTAATTTATCAGTCTAAGTAGTGGGAAAGTGAAAAAACAGAAAGTTTATAAGTGAGTTATAAATAAATGGCAAAACATGGTTTCTTCTAGAACAGGAAAGCCATGCATTTATAATATGGTGGTTGAGTTTATAAAAAATTTCACTGGTATTAATATTGTGATAGCAATGTGACTTTAGTCCACCCATATATCAGCTGATTGTTAAGCTGATAACAAGCCTCTGATTCTTAAGGTAGGAAACACATTTATTTATCATTGGAATAATTTTCAGGGTAAGAGGTAAAGTATCAATAGCAATGTTGGGTTTTATTTATCATAGGCTGAGTTAAGGTAAATAAGTAAAACAATCCTAAGTTTTCGGTTGGTTTTAAATATTAGCTATTAAACAGAAATAACTTTATTAAAAGACTTCTGAGATGAAATATATTTTTGTTGAGGAAAGGCAGCAAAAGTAATACCTATTTTCAAGAATGGGTATTGGCTGAGGTTCACTGCTATTTTAATGAGCTTTATTAGATAGGAAACACTGCAACTGAATTTAAAAATGTGGATTTTCAAATCTTCTTTAGCACAGAATCTGCCAAATTCTTATCTTCTGTTCTTCCTATTCTTCCCATATATCCTTCAAGCTTTTTTCCTTACCTAAAATATCTCTACCTTTTCTACACATTACCTCTTACACTCATCTACCATATCTTTTGTTCTCTCATTTTCCAGCCATTTCCCCAACTAGTCCTTATCTGCACTATATCTAGAAGTCATACTCTGTAATGATTGTAAGTCCTATACATTTTATATTTTTCTCTACACTAACCCCTTTTTTCACATCTCGCTTACTTCAAACTCGATATGTCATTTGTATGCATTAGACAAGTTTCTCTACCTCTTGCCCTTTCATGATGGATAACCCATCTGTCTGATTTTCAAACATGTATGTATCTGTAATACAATATGCTCTGTACACTGTAAATTGAGATGTATGATCTGCTGAACTTTACTGAAATGTACTACAAGCACTGTTACTTTGTACATTGCAAGTCTTACTATTGCAAATATACTTCTTGTTTAGCATCATCATCATCATGAGACCCCTTTTTCCCATTTTCTACATGGGGTTGGGATATCGTGTTAACTGTCACCATCTCCCTCAATTCATTGCCACGCTCTTGCCTTCTTCAACACTCATGCCTGACTGTCGCAGATCTTCTTTCACACAATCCATCCACCTCTTTCCTGGATGTCCGCGTTTCCCCTTACCTTCTTCCTGTTTGTCACAAAGCTTCTTCATCAGATTGTCTTCTACTTTTCTGCACGTGTCCAAACCACTGTAATCTGTTCTCTTTAATCTTTTCTGCAACTGGAGCTACTTTGGGTTCTGCTATTATGTCCTCATTTCTTCATCTGTCTCACTGTATGCATCCTACCACACTTTTCAGATGTTTCATTTCCATCACCTCTAGCTTCATCTTTTCTGCCTTTACTGCCCAGGCTTCTGTACCATACAGTAGTACTGGTTGTACCACTGTCTTGTACACCTTACATTTTACCTTCTTTGCATTCTTCTGTAATAGACTATACCTGAGACTCTATGCCAGTTGGCTGCAGCCCCCTGATTCTAGCTTTGACCTCTTCGTTCAGACTTCTCTTCTACTCAACCACCCCTCCCAGATGCTTGAAGCTATGTACCTGTTCCACTATCTTCCCTTCTATCTCAGTTCTCAGCTTCTTCTGATTTCCCAATTTGTTGCCATTACCACTGTCTTATCTGTGCTTACTTTCACCCCATGTGCCTTCAGTTTTGTATTACGTTCCCCTATTCTTTGATGAATTTCTTGCTCAGAGTCTGCCTGTAATGTCACATTGTCTGCATACAGTAACTTTGTTGATCTGTCCCCTCCAACCTGTTTGCTAATGTAGTCTATCACCAATATGAACAGCAGTGGGCTCAGAGCCAATCCCTGGTTTATACCACTCCCATTGGGATGCCTTTGTGAGGCCAAACAGTGTTTGTACTTGAGTCATTGGGTCCTTGTACATAGCCTACACTAATTCTACCAATGTTTCTTGGACTTCAAACCACTGCAGTATTGCCCAGATCAGCTTTCTTGGGACCTTGTCATATGCTTTCTCCAAGTCCAGGAATGCCCAGTTGGACTTTTTCCTCATCTCTAGCTTCCTCACAACTATCTGTCTCACTGCAAACATTGGGTCATTTGTGCTGCATCCTAACCTGAATTCATACTGCCCATCTCCCATCTTACATTCTACTTCTCTGTATATCTGTTTATCAGTCACCCTCCCCAGAATTTCCATGCAGTGTGATAGAAGTTTGATGCCTCTTCACTGCCCACAGTTGTGGATGTTCCCTTTGTTCTTGTACACTGGCATGGGTATGCTTATTCTCCTGTCATCTGGGATATGCTTTTCTCTCCACACTTCTATGAGTACCCTCAGGAGCCATTTCTGCCCATCACATCCAGCATCTTTATCATATCTGCCATGACTTCATCCAGATCCTGCAGCTTTCCCTGACTTCATTTTCCTTAGTGCTATTCTTACTTCTTCCAGAGTGGGCTCCTCTTCTTCTCCTCTCATTGTCATCTTGGGCAGTACAGTTTCTGTGTGGTTTTCTTCATTCTGAAGCTACTGAAAATACTCTTTCCATCTGCCTTCTTCTAGGGTGAGCTTCTCTTCTTCTCTCATTGTAGGCTAGGGCAGTGGAATTTCTGTGGAGTTTCTGTAGGGTTTTCTTTATTCAGAAGCTGCTGGAAATGCTCCTTCCATCTGCGTTTGAAGTCCTGTGGACTGGTGAGCAGGTTGTTGCTGGCATCCCTTATGACAGGAGTCTGACTATCTTCTTTATCTTTCTGTCTTTGCCTTGCAACCTGATCTAGTTTCTTTGTGCCACCTACTGAGTCACTTTCTAGAAGTTGATAGAGTGCTTCCAATGCCCTGTTCTTTGCTATTGCAACTCCTTTCTTAGCTTCTTTGTTAACCAACCAGTATTCCTTCCTAGGCTGGTCGGACTTTTTTATCTCCCATTTTTTCCTGCACTCCTTTCTTTTGATAATTTCTGGGACTTCTGCATTTCACCACCAGCTTTCCTTATGTAATTTATTTCCATACCTGGAGCGGCCACATATCTGTTCTGTAGTCCTAACACATGCTGTTTTGAGGCACTGCCATTCTTTTTCAACTCCATCTATTTCCTACTCTTCTTGGGATGCTAGAGCCCTGAGTAATTCCTTGAACTGTTGTACATTCTCTCAAAACAACTTCCAGGTCTTCAGCTTTGTCTCTGTTGACCTTAGAATGTCTTCATATCCTGTTCTGTCTGTCCTGATATGTGCATTCAAGTCACCCATTATCAACACCAGTTCATGCTGTCCTGATTAGTAGGTCCTGCAACTGCTGTCTGAATGCACTATTTTTCTCACTATCACAACCCTGCTGTGGGGTGTAGGCTGAGATTATGAATACTCCCCTATCATTACACTGGGGTCTGATTGCCATGAGTTTGTCATTAATTCGGATGATATCCCTCGCTGCCTTCTGAAGCCTCTCTCTCACCACAATTTCCACACCATTTCTAGCCTGTCCCCCTCCCAAGTAGTAGACCCTGGATCTCAAGCCAAGTGGCTTTGATGAATCACCTAGAGCCATATTTTTATACTGTCACGTAGCTACCAAAGCACGCAGTCTGCAATCTGTTTTCTCCTATTGAGGATAATGCGCACCACAGTAGATGCTCAAAACAGCAGGTCTATACAACTCTTCCCCCTATAGGGCACCTTGTAGAATCTATGCTGCTGCCCACAGCTCCATTCATTGGTGAAATTTGAGATGGAAAAACTCAGCATGTTTTTTGGAGGTGGGAGAAACCCCACAGAGAGAGCATGCAAACTCCAAACGGGCATTGGTCAGAGGTAAAGATTGAACCTTGTACCTGGGAGTCAAAGACCTTAACCATTATGACAACTGCTCAATTCTTTAGTATATGTAGTGAAATTGTAAATGTAAATGTCATTTACTGGAGTTTTTCTCCTCAGGCTTCCATTGAATATGGACATTACCCGGTCAGACTTTCAGGGTAGACAAAGGCAAATTAATAAACTCTTTAAACTAAATTGAGGGCTTTGTTATTCTATAAGAAAGCAGACAACAAATCACCATTTTAAATACATTGGTAAAATTCAAGAAATACCATTATTATAAAAGTAAAGTAATTTTAGAAGCATACTCACTTTGAAAGTAGTAGTTCTAGTTAATAGATTAAGGTTCAGTTTCTCCCACGTCTCGAGTTATGTCTTTAACATCAAAATAGTGTTACCAATTTTGCTATTAAATAAGTACATTAATCTAAAACCTAAATATTTAAATTCACTAAGGAATATATTAATCTGCTTGGAAAATGGCATATTAAGCATAAAACTCTTCCTTACTCTGATTTGTGTAAATTCAGCTTAAAACTTATTACGTTAATATAGCTGTCAACTATATTCAGAAGGTACTTCAGAGACACAGATTTATTATTAAGATTATCCCTGGGATTCAATAAGCTGTTTTCTCCATGCATGAATAGTGCAGCTGCTCCTGCACGGAATATGGCTGCCGAGCGATCCAGTACACAAGGCTGGGAGCGTGCACGAGCCTGCCAGCACTATTCATGCATGGACACCACTGAATAATGCTAATTACTTCATTTGCTGGTGAAAAATATGCAAATGAGGTGAATTAGCAATTCAGTAAGCAGGCAGGCATCTGTGCAAGAACAGTCTCCCATGCAGAAATGTATTCGGTTACTAGCCGAATACATTTCTGCAAAAATCAAAATGGAGGCATGACAGCTCAAAGTAAAGCATGTATTATAATTCTTAGGCATGCCAATGGCCAAATATATGGCACTGGCATGGAAAAGTGTTACAAAATTATAAAAATCATAGTTTTTTTTTGGCAAATTTTGGCTTTTTAAGCATAGGGCAGCGGCGCTCAAATGGGATTGTGCCGGAAAAAGAAAATGGGAAAAGGCAATTTTAAGTGAAATCTGCATTTTGCCGTTATAGTCTATGGTATGCAGAATCAAAACAATAACAAGTAACACTGGTTGCTAAGGAGGAAGGATGTGGTGTAGTGGTATAACCAGAAATTAAGGCAGTGGGGTATGCAAATGAGCACATTTTACTGAATCACTAAAGGGGAGACCATTCACTGGCTGCACCTAACCGTGTAGGAGCTATAAGGCAGTGGTCTAAGCAGAAGAAGCAGCTGGCATGGAAAAGGGAGTGTGTCATGCTTGGTGTAAGCACATTGGAGCTCCACGGCTCCTATTTGAGCTTAGCTAAGCACAGCTAAGCAAGGGGGAGTGTCTGAGGCTGTATTGACTTATTCCACGAAATGAAGAGCATGTTCATGTTCAGGGGAGGGCCATTTCTAGTGCAAAGTGTTTACTATAGCTAAACGGGTTTGTGCGGTGCACACTGGGTCTAAAACAAACCAAAAAAAATGGAAATAGCAACACTGTTTACATTTCGGCACCAGGTTTGCACAATGCGCCTCAGAGCTTAAAAGGGGCGGAAATTGGAAGGGAAGAAAAGAAAAAAAAAGGGAAATAGAATTAAAGCAATTAAGTACAAATCACATAGCTGGCAGGTGGAATGCATCATAGTCAGCCAATCATACAGGCAGCATCTGCAGCACAACAGCATAAACTATGCAAACACCTATCAGTCTGTTTTTTCCCACAAACTCTGCACCATTGATGAACACATGCAGGGGAATTTTAACTGAAAAAAATGTTAGGGCCTGCTCTTGCTTTGACACATTAGTATGTGCTAGAGGCTGAGGGTGGTGAAGAGAATAATGCTGACAATGATCCCAGACTGAGGAGGAAGTGAAGAGTGTTCAGATGGTGGGTAACCTACCCGGGGCTACATGACCTGGAAATAGTACAGCACTACAGCAGAGACATGCTTCAGCAAATCATCGAGCTGTGCCGGCCTCAGCTCAGACCCAGAGCCAACAGGAGGGAACCCATCCCAGTGGATACCAAGGTATGTGTAGTCTTAAGAATACTAGCTACAGGTACTTTCCAAAGACCTACTGGAAACATCATGGAGTCTCACAGGCATCTGCATCCAGGGTACTCCACCAGTTCCTGGATGCCATACTACCACATGTTGGTGAGCACATTTACTTCCCCAACACCCGTGATGAGAGGACCAGCAATATTCGTCTCTTCCACCATGTTGCAGACTACCCAGAGGAACTGGATGCAATAGACTGAATGCACATCCACATCAAAGCACCACCCGGTGAACAGGGTAGGGTTTACATAAACTGCAATGGCTTCTCCTCCATCAATTGCCAGGTCATGTGCAATGCCCAGGGCATTATCATGAATGTGTGTGCTGGGAGCCCTGGAAGCTGTCACGACACCCAAATCTGGCATTTGTCACAGCTGTACTAGGCATTTGGCAGTGGGGACATCCCGTTTGGCCATCTGGTGGGGGATGTTGGCTATGCACTGGAGCTGTGGATGATGACACCCATCAGAAATGTGCACACACCCAATCAAGAATGCCATAATGAGACAAACACACAAACCGGGCTCATTATAGACCATGTGTTTGGGATGCTCAAGTCACGGTTCCGCTGACTTGACATATCTGGTGGAACCTTGCAGTACTCTCCAGTCACATGTGCACACATGTTCATAGTATGTGCCATGCTACACAATATGATCTTGTGGAAACAGCTGCAGCACAAACAGCAAGGGGGAGGACCACACAGCCCCCACCATTGCCAAGGTCCCCACAGGTACAGAGGGACTTGGAGGAGGAACCCCCTGAGCTAGCTCCTGTAGACAGATGGAGGTGTGTCCAGTATGCCCCGGCCTTGGCAAAGAAGCAACATATAGCATACACACTCTGACACAGTAGGGACCCAGGGACTGACACCTCTCTCTCTGATTTGCACATACAGTAAAATGGATGATACATACATCACACTACCTGTAACTTACCATGTTTAGGCAGTGTACTGTGTGCATCTGACATAGGCAGCCATCAAGCACCATTCTCTCAACTGCAGCAGGCACAAGGTAAGCCAGTCTTCTTAACAATAAATTAATGGATTAGTATGTTCTGGTAGCATATATATGGTATTGCTGCATGCGTGCAAGGGAATGGGGTGGCCTACTGATATAGCAGCAGACAACTGACAGCTATGTGGGACACCAAGAAATGTTTGCCCAATACTGGCTTCCACACAGAATGCAGTAGTCCCCTAGGTGACAATTTTCATGGCAGCATAAGTGGGGGGCAAACAAACTGGAGGGTCATAGGTTCCATGCATGGATGTCAATATGTGAGTCCCATACTCACCTCTCAGCCTCACCCAGCAAGTCAGCCATAGAAAACCATAAATAAATGTCTGGCAACAACCCACAAAAGGGGACAATGATGAAATACCCCCTACAGACTTACACAGTGATAGCATAGCAGGACTTGCAGTTGCAGTAAGGCTCTGAAGGGTAAGAATTCTGAAAATCAAATGAATGCCATTACGATCTGACCTGTGGACTGTAGTGATATGTCTCAAGTCTGCAGGACAGGGCACAATCTGATGCTAAGTGGAACCAAAATGTAAAGCAAATATCAGCACAGTCTGTGCAAATGTGTACAGTTGACATGTGTGCCCCCCCCCCCCCACATATTCCCACCAAAATGCAGTAACATGTATGTTTGTAGGGAAATAGCAACAGAGCACACATTGCCAAGCCTGTCTCAATACACATGAAAGCATGTTGCATGTCCACAATATGCAGGGGTCAATGAGCTATGTGTATGTGTGGTTAATACTGTCAGGATCTGGCCAGCACTTACTCCCAGCTGTTGTGTTGTTCAACAAAGAAAGAAACGAATAAACTCACATCCAAAGTGAAGTGAATAAAGGAGAGAATCAAGCAGTAAAGATAGGTACAGTACCTAAGAAAGGATCTACTCATGTACCTATCTTTCAACAACTCCCTTTTTAATACAAACAAAGGATCAGTGTGTTCCGAGATCAGCAAGCAGAGAGAGGAAGGAGAGAAACGTTTTTTAGTTGACATGAATAAATCATTAGTGGTAAATATTTCTGATCAGATACTGACAAGAGAGCAACATCAACTACTTGAGAAAGGCCTAAGCTTTATTCCTTCTCTATGCTTACCCCTGACTGAGGTTATTACAGATCTCAAATGTTTCGCAAGGAATGTCACTCTCAAGCATATTTTTGGCAATAGTAAAGATAACTTGATGGAAAACAAGTCTGACTATAGGAAACCCAGTACTTTTGTTCCTCTATGTCACCTCACTGTGGATATGTTTCTTCATCTATGTGAGAATGAAATAGCTGAACTTAAAGATAAGAAAGGTGGAAAACACTTCTGCAATATGAGCTCAGATGAACGTATAGCATTGAAACAACTGCAGGACATAGAAGACTTAATAATTAAGCTGGCAGATAAAGGAGGGGCAAAAGTGGTCATGAATACTACTATGTATGTCCAGAAAATCTTAACAATGTTGAATGATACAACTACTTACACCAAGATGGATAAAAGAGATTTGAATAAATTGATAATTACAATATGTGACATTCTGTATGAGAAGTTAATGAATAGATCAGTTGAGAAGGAATTATATGATTTCTTGGAAGTGCCACATCCAGTTATACCCACAATAAGTGGGTTACCTAAAATTCATAAGGACAGTTGTGATCCACCTATGTGGCCAATTGTCTCCAGAAGGGGATGGGCAATGGAACCACTTTCCATATATGTGGAAGGTGAACTCAGGAAACTCATACCAACAGCACATACAGTGCTTAAAGACACATCACACTTTTTGAGACAACTTCATGACAAAATGTCAATGATTGATATGTATGAAGGTCTTCTTTTAGTGACATTGGATGTTAACAATTTGTTCATATCCATTCCCAATGATTATGGTCTACAAGTGATACGAGACTTTGCACATACTAGTGAAACAGTAATAGATACTGGTTTGGTATGCAGTCTACTAGAAATTATCTTAAAGAATAATGTTTTACTATATGGCAATGCTTACTACTGGCAAAGATGGGGGGTAGCGATGGGCACCCCACCGTGCCAAAAGTTACGAGAATCTCATTCTCACACAATGGGAAAAGGAATGGAGCACTGACGAGAAGAATGTTTAGAAAAGTCAGATCATATTCTACAGCAGATTTGTTGATTATGTGTTTTTAGTTTGGGATGGAAATAAGGAAACCTTGAATGAGTTTGTGGATTACCTGTCAAGTATCACCACATTTCTCAGATTTGAGGTCAGATATTCAGAACAGGAACATGAATTCTTGGATGTGAAAATCTCATTAGACTCTGAGAAAGGCATTAATACAACATTGTACAAGAAACCTATGTGGTGAAATCATCTTTTACACCATTCCAGTATGAATCCCAGACAGATTTTTCGACACATAGTTGAAAACCAGGTCGCACGGGTATCACATTTATGTACAAGGGATGATGACTTTATGGAACAGCAGAAGATTCTCATTGATAATTTTAAAAATAGGGAATTCAAAGGAAAGAACATAGAGGTGGATGAAAGGAAAGCCATGGAACTACGCCAACAGAAAGGACAATCTCACTATTCTGTGAATCGAGAGACGGAGGTACAGCAGCACAGACGTAGGAAACAGAATCATCTTAGATATCCTCTAATGTTTAGTACTGACAATTCGGGTCTATATTAAATCAGTGAATGCTTAAAAAAATTACTGCTGATTTATTGACCCCATGTAAATGAAAGCTTGCAATCCCGAACACTAGGAACAGTGATTTTTTTCCCAGGGAAAAAAAATCTCTGTTCCACAAAACAATAAAAATAAAAATAAAAACTTCAAAACATTACAGAAAGTGGGGGGCTTCACCCCCCACACCCCCTACTTAAATATATCAACTTTGAGATCACACTACAGTGACACAAATGGCAAAGTAACGGAGGTGGACAAGCAATTTCTTTCCCAGGGAATTGCTTATATGCTGTTTCGCTATTTTGCTGTTTTGTGCTTTCAAGTTTGATCAAGACGCATACGAAGGATTGCATCTTCGATTATATAATAGGAACCCAACAATTCAGTTATTTGTCAGACCATTAGGAAGTACTGGCCTATACTTACAGCGGACAACAAGATCAGAGAAATAGTTGGGGACTGACCATATTTCTCATTTAAAAATAAGAACTTAAAAAGGCTATTGTGCTTAAAGGATGGTACGAGTAGCAGCAATTATAAGAAAGTGCAAGTCAACTACTTCGGCAAACTTACAACGACTCGAAGATGTAGTTTCTGTAAGGCTTGTTCTTGGGTGAACATTACTAGTTCTTTCAGACATCCATCAACAGGGAAGGTGTATAATTCTTTGGGGGAAGCAAATTGCAATAGCAAGAATGTCATTTATATTGCTACATGTGAATCATACTCAGCCTATTATGTAGGCAAAACTAACAGGAAGTTGAAAGAGCGTATTTTTCAACATAACTCAGACATAAGGAATAAAGTGATTACTAATGCATTCTATGGCCATCTATCTAGTAATCCAGCTCATTCCGTTAAGTTTATGGTGATTTTACAAATAAGTGAAACATTACATGGAGGTGATTTGTGAAATACAACAGAACTAGAGGAAGCTAAATGGTTTATGAACTTATCACCAGGTTTGAATGGTGTAATACCTCTGAAACCCATCCTAAAGGTGAGAGATCTAAAGAGGAACAAACATTAAAGGACTCAAGATGTGATAGCAGGATCTAATGAAGGTTTTACCAAAAGTGCTTATCCTTCTACTTCACAAGAAGTTTTAATATTTTAATAAAGACTGAAGTTTTAGGCTTTTGCAGTTTCAGTTTTATAACATTGAACTCACTTTGGAGGCACACGCATTCATTTCTTTGTTTGTTGAATTATATTGGACTGAACTTCCATTAGCGGAGCAACTATTTAGTGTTGGGCTGTTGTGTTGTAGTGGCCTAGGTACAGTGCTGTCTTTGACAGGGCCATGTGCAGATAACTGCAGTGCCAACTAATATGCATGTCAGCTACACCTATAGACATACCTGGAAGTCTCAGTGCTATGTGGAATATACTGCACATAAAATGGACATGTGTGCACAGTAGAATATACTCTGTACCCACACCCATACCACCCAAACTCTGACAGCAAGGCATCTGGACAAGGTCAGAAATAAAACTGGGACAAATGCACAATGATAGGCATGTGTTGCAAATATTGCCCGTACATACTTAGAAAGTTGGCAGGATGAGGGGTTTGCATTAGCGGGAATTGTCTGAAGGTTATGTAGTTTGAAACAGTAATGTCTGTCATGATTTTGTAACATCAGTCTTCAATTATATGCAACTAACTTGCCATAGAAACACAAGTTTATGTAGACTGGATGAAATCTCTAGACAAACGCCTGGGCAAACTGTCAAAAAATGTACATTTGAGAGGTATGGCCACCCCAGGATATTGCATCTCAGATAAGAAACATACAACACAAACAGGAGATCCACAGCCAGTATATCACCAAGTTGCTGGACTGTTAACACAGCGGCATCAGTCAACTGGCTGTAGCCACACCTCCCAACTGGCCTTGTTGGGCAAGAATGTACATAGCTGGGCTCATAATATTGGGCTGTGCATCATACATCTTGTATTCCTCTGGTAAAGCACTGTGAAGATCTGAAGATGTCTGTCACTCGGTAATGACACAATAAATTGCAGTTTCAGACTACAGATATGTCAGAAAATGTCTACTAAACAAACCCAGTACCCCTAAGAAAGTCTTGTTTATTCCTTAGAGGTATGACTGTAGCACACAAAAAGCCCAGACTGGAGTACACCTATCTCTGGAATGGAGTCCCACTCTCACTAAAGAAGATCACACTGGGCATGCTTCTACACTTAGAGAATCACAGGCTATGTTGGAACCCACATCGGACTATATGACTGTATTGTGTATATATGTCTGTGCATACAGGCAGCTATGTACAGACTAACTGTCCCTACACACACTAATTAGGATTACCCTCAGCTAACTGTAGGTGGCCCATATATGATATATCTGCATCTGTTGCATGTGATACACAGACATATATATGGGCAATAAATAATATGTCAAGCATACACACATGCACATATATGTGGGGAAGTGAGAGACAGACAGTGATAAAGACAGAGACACAGGGGGACACAAACAGAGTGAGCCACACACACAAGGATACCCTGAATGACATACAGTGATGTCCTGCTGTGGACAGTGGCATACCGGCTGGAACCAGTTGGATGTGCCAGCATAAAAGGTGAGCCCCATTGTGTAATAGTACTGAGGTGGGGCTTATAATATCACATCACCTGCCTGTGTGTATGTGTGTGTGTGTGTGTGTGTGTGTGTGTGTGTGTGTGTGTGTGTGTGTGTGTGTGTGTGTGTGTGTGTGTATGTGTGTCCATAGGTCTAAGTATTAGGAGACTGTTCCCATTCAGTACATTTATCATTGCCCTACTTCACAAGATCTGCTGCTGTCATTCACCTTAGAAGTACCACTGGACACCTATCAGCCCTATAAGTTCTGTAGCATGTGCAATAACTGCATAACACTATAGTACAAATAATTAGATAGATAGGGGCTCTAATCACAGTCCTGGCAAATGTAAGTGTGTGCATGAGTGTGAGAGAAGGAGTGTGTGTTTGTTTGTAGGTGAAACAGTTTTAGGCCATTCCCACCCATAACACTTCCCAGTGCCCCACTTTAGCAGTTCTGCTGATGTCATTCCCCTTAGAAGTACTTTTGCACAATCCCAGCCCTATAAGCTCTGTGGCGTGTACAACTATATAGCAGTATAGTATGCATAACTACTTAAGAAGGGGTTCCATTTCCAGTTCTGGCAAGTGTGTGTGTGTGTGTGTGTGTGTGTGTGTGTGCGTGTGTGCGTGTGTGTGTGTGTGTGTGTGTGTGTGTGTGTGTGTGTGTGTGTGTGTGTGTGTGTGTGTGTGTGTGTGTGTGTGTGTGTATATACAAGTGTGTGTATGTTTAAAGGACCTTCCCACCCACAACACATCCCACTGCCCTACTTTAGCAGTCCTGCTGATGTGATTCCCCTTAGAAGCATCTTTGTGCAGTTGTCAGCCCTGTAAGTTCTGTAGCATGTGTGATAACTATGTAACACTATAGTACAAATAACTAGATAGGCAGGGATTCTACTCTCATGCCTGGCAAATGTGTGTGTATGTGTATAAATGTATGTGCAAGAGTTTGTAAGTGTGTATGTTTGTAGCATGAAGTATTTTGAGGACTGTTCCACCCACAACACTTCCCAGTGCCCTACTAGAGCAGTTCTGCTGATGTCATTGCCCTTAGAAGTACCATTAGACAGCACTCAGCCATATAAGCTCTGGGGTGTGTGTAATAACTACATAACAGTATAGTACAGATAACTAGATAATTAGGGGGTTCTACACCCAGTTGGGGCATGTGTGTGTGTGTGTGTGTGTGTGTGTGTGTGTGTGTGTGTGTGTGTGTGTGTGTGTGTGTGTGTGTGTGTGTGTGTATTAAAGTGTTTGTAAGTGTGTATGACATAGGGCAATGTATTTTGATGACCTTCCCACCCAGTACATTTCCCATTGCCATACGTTACAAGGGCTCTTGATGAAATCACCTTAGACAACCTTGTGATGCTGTTAAATTCTTTAAGCTCCGTGGCATGGGTGATAATTGCATAGCATGGTAGTATACATAACTAGATAGGGAGGGGATCTAATCTTAATACTGGCAACTATGAAACTGTGTGTGTGAGACTCACATCAGTGTGTGTGTGTGTGTGTGTGTGTGTGTGTGTGTGTGTGTGTGTGTGTGTGTGTGTGTGTGTGTGTGTGTGTGTGTGTGTGTGTGTGTGTGTATGTGTGTGTGTGTGTGTGTGTGTGTTTGGGTAAGACTCATATCCTCTTACGTGTGGGATATACCATTTTCAGGCATGTACCATCCAGTACACATCCTATTGCCCTACTTTACAAGGACTGCTGATGTCATTCATCCTAGATGTACCTGTATACACTTGCCATTCCTCTAAGCTCTGTGGTGTGTGCAATAACTGCATAATACTATATTGGAAATAGCTAGATAGGTAGGAGTTTTTATCTCAATACCAACAACTATAGAAGTGTGTGAAGCTTATCCCCTGACCCACATGCCAGCCTCTGACATCATACCTGAATGACACAGCATTCTGATACAAAGTCTGACACACTATCACTTGTGCAGGTATGTAGGAGCAGTAGACAAGACCAATTGCAATGTCTGGTGGGTTATCCCACCATTCTTGAAGGCATTTGCAAGATTACCTGTTGTAAGAGGATGTGGGTTATGTCCCAGTCATATAATGTATGTGTAGCATGACGTGTATGCAGCACTATAGTACATGCAAGTGGATACGTAGGGTTACTAACATATCTACTGGAAACTGTGTATGTGTTTCCATATTCACAGCCCCTGTGGCTGTCTTCAATGTGTGTATGTGATGGCTATACCATGTTGTGTGCCTCTTGCACCCTGTGAACTCCCCCACTGGCAAACTAGTGTCGGACCATACAGATGTCATCCACCATACAGGAACAGTTACGCAGTTTCTAACACCAAGCCACTGTGGTGCAATGGTCGCATCACTGTATATTGTACATTAATAGATGGGTACATCATCCATTCTGATAAGTGACACCTCCATATGCATGCCTGTCTCAATGCATGCCCCCATGCAGCAGTGTGCGTGTCTGTGTGTGACATGGCTCTAACATGTTAAGGGCAAACCCACCATTGCCAATCCTAACAGCCCCTGCAAATGTCATCCACTTCAATAGTAGTGGCAGTAACTGCCACACTACAGTACTGCTGTGCTATCTGTGTTATGTATCTAGCACTATCCTTTGTAAGATTGTGCTGGTAGAGGCTGTGCTCAGCCCTTCTCAGCTGCCCCATGTACAGCACTATGAATCTGTGTGCACTACCACTGTCTATCTCCAACATTGGCAGAATGACTTATGGCATCACAACTGCTGTGGAGGTCACCACACATGGCAGGGAGTGCTGCATGCATGACCCTGATCATCTGTCTGGTGTTGCAATCACCTATGCATCCATGAGGGACCATAACATGCATCTGGTGACACCTGCCATGGCACTTATGACAGGGGTTTGATGGACAGCAGTCCTCTGTTGAGCACCCTTGTCCATCTGCCTGTGTGTGACCTCGCCTGCCCTCTGCCTATGGCTGGATTCTACTCTCACAGTCACCATACTCAACACACTAGCCTTTCCATGCCACAACCATTACCCTTCCCACTATTTGTGGCTGCTGGGGACTAGGCATGTGTGGGCGTACTGACTGTGTGGGGGGATATGGTGGGTGAAAGCAGGATGCAAAACAATGGCACTGGTCCAGGCACAGGCAGCCCTACCCGTGCCTTACTATGACCACCATCGTCATGGGAGTCCGCTAAGACACTGACATCAGGTTGTGACTGGGAGGGACACCAACCCCTGTGTTCACCTGTGAGGGGAACACAACATATGTGAAGTAATACCCTGCAGTATTATGTTTGCTGATATATATATATATATATATATATATATATATATATATATATATATATATATATATATACACACACACACACACACACACACACACACACACACACACACACACACACACACACACACACACTCCTGGTACAGTCTGGCACAGCTGTAACACCTATGGGCCCATCAAGGAAGCAGACCTTACGGTAGTTCTGCCTGCTGCAATCCACCTATATCACTGCTATTGTCTGGCCCACAACAAAGGGTGACAAATCCTACTGTGTGATGGGTCTAGTAGCAGAATGGTAATTATGGCAAAGGCCATGGATATTGGAGTTAACTATACAGTGTCATCAAGTGCATATGCATATACTGTAACAGCTGATCTACTGCTATACAGACACACACACTGACAAGGTGTAATGATATGTGATGATAACTGATGAGTGGACAGGACTATACACAATTACTGCCGTACATACATAATTCAGACTCACAGGGATTAATTTCAGACAACATTGCAGGCCAGTCTGCAATACATACAGTACACATGTAAAGTAGTAGATGCATAGCCTCATAAGATGATATCAGGCTATTGACCCTGATGCCCTCGTAAGCCTGACCCAGACCTTTGCCCATGCCCCATCCAAGCCAGCACCTGTTTCCCCTGTCCATCTGGGACACACGCAGGATCCCAGGGCTGTCTCATCCATTTTTCATGCAGTTGTCCAGCTTCCTCTTCCAGCGGGCTATACAAGCTCACTGCTAGACATGGGAAGGGAGTGTATTTTACAGACAGTGTATTATGTGGGACACCACACTATCCTGCAAACAAGTACTATACATGCCACAGACCAGCATGATGTGTGAGTGCAATTTGTCCTATAGATATGCAGAAACACCATCAAGGTTGATTTGGAAATGGTCTTGTGTGCCATACACAGGTCAGCTATGATCAGTTTGTAAGAGACTGAGTACAGGGACAGTTTTTTCCACCTACCTGTATAGGATAGGTATTGCAGACCCTGGCATTTCCTTGTCAGGATCCTCTGTGGTCTCTGCAACTGCTGCATTTGCTTGGCAAGGTACATGGCAAAGGAGGTATTATAATTGGTAATGCATCTGATGAGGGTGGAGTACAGGGATGTTGTGGCCTCCTGATTCCTGGATGACATATCCATATTTGTGAGGTAAGCCATGTAGACAGCATTTCTTACAATGGTGCCCGCATGGTGGGAAACTGTTTGGTTGCTACCAACCTTGGTGCACAAGTCACCTCACACCTGATTGCATGCTCAGTACATTATTACTGTCAGACTTAGTGGGGATGACATCTGCCACAGCAGGGAGAATGTTTCCTCTCCTGGCATTCAGTTTGTGGTTATGCTTCTTGCACCTGTCATTAATTGGGTGAGAGCCTCTTGGGGAATGCTCACATCAGTAGGGGAATGTAAGACAATGACCATCTTGCAAGCATCTGTACACCTGGTTAGACACAGACCACTGCTTTTGTCCTGTACCTGAGATACGTATATCTCAAACAGTAGAGACCCCCGGACTGATCCTTGGGGTACACTACTTTGGAAAAATCTACTACTAGAGGTGGGTTCCACTGCTTTGACCAAGTGGGTACTGTCATCAGGCCAGTTAGCTACCCATGTGGTAACATGCAGATCGGTGCTTAGCTGTGTAGGCATATGTATGCCACGTGTGGATTATTGTGAGAGAACTGGGCTAGGTGAATGTAGGCACTGTTCACCATCTTTTCCTCATCTTTGTATTTGTTGACCACTTCAGTGAGGTTGACCAGGCTTAATAGGCCTGATCTCCCTTTGACAATACCATGCTGTGTGGGCTCAGGCATTTTGATATTGCTGATGTCCCTGTTCATAATGTCCTTAATATTGCTTTCCATGCCCTTGCACAGCAGGCTAATTAGGCTGATGTGCATATGATTGCCTGGGTTGGTGGATTGCTCTGCCTTTGTGTATAGGGATGACAGTGGCTATTCTCTGTGCAGATGGGATGACACCAGTGCTCAGGCTGTGGCTGACTACAGTGCAGAATGGATCTAAGAGCCCATGCCTGTGTTCATGTAGGAACCAGCCAGGGATGGTATCAGGCCTATGGAGACTTCTGTGTGTTGCCTTTGAGAGGGCATTATGGACCTACTTCCTGATGATGAGGAGAGGGGAGCAGGTGATGTGCATGCACATGTTTACCAATGGGGGGGCAGGGGGTGATGTTTACACATCACCTGTCTGCAGCTGGTTGCCTATAAATATGTCATATGTGCATGTGGTGTTATTGACCACCACTATAAAGCAGATTTGTGTGTTGCCTCCTGAATTGCAGACACAAGTGTGGAAGGCATAGTGGCTGGTCTTGGTGGATCTGTCCAATTTGCATTCAAAGATAGCCTTAGGGTAAATCACCTGTGGCCTTATTTGCTTGTGCAGACCAAGGTGACATTGCTTCCAGTGAGGCACCTGTTCCTTCTTGGCCTGTCCAGAAATTATTTCTACTTATTATGCTATTTGTGTATTGCTGCTGTCCACCACAGGCATTTACCCTACCTTGAGGGAGATGATGTTTTCCTGTCAGGTATTGCTGAGCCCATATAGCTATGTAGGTGCCCACATAGTATTGTGATGTGGGCCTGGACACTGAGGCTAGTTCCAACAAATGGAATGTTGCTTGTATAGTTACGTCTACCTCCTTTGAGGGGATTTATAGTCATTTGTGTACAGTTAATTCTGTTTGACACTTATAATCCTGTGATGCATGCATGACAAATAGTGTAATGTGCATTAATTTTTTGATTTACTACAATCTGGAAAGCAAAGGTTAACACAGGGCATTTATATCTTGTTTTACAGCTCCATTCTAAGTCTACAACAACATACCAGAGTAAACACAGAAGTTTTGTTATAGTTGTTTATTACAGATCAATATTAGTTGGACAAACTTTATTTATTCAGTTAACACAGTAACAGTATACCTACTAGCAGTAAACAATGTACTCCTTCTTAGTTATTTGCACAATATACTGCAAAATAGATTTTTACTCACCAGCCTGTCAGCGCAGCCTCAGCAGTCTGTTGGCATGGGCTTCAATGTTGCTAGCCCTTTCTGCTTCAGCTGTTGGGGAGAAAAACAAACATTATGCATACCAATCTATCACATCCTCGGGCTAAACTTTGGTAAACCTATATCTGTGATACTTACAAACTGCTGGAGCATGCTTGTCCCAGGCATCTTGGATCTACTGGTCCAAGAGTGTGCCCTTCCTCCACTTTAATTTGGCATAGTGGTGCTGGACCTGCTCACCCATTTGGGGGATGCCAGTAGCACTGGTGAGATCACAGGCAAAATGGTCCCAGGCCTCCCCTTTATATTGTGAGCTCTGCTACTGGCCCTGCAACAGTCTCTCGTCATGGATACTTATGAGGAGTCCAGCCATGACCTTGGACTCCAGGATGCCCTAGCGCTACACCCTAAAATGCAAACCTCCACCTACGCCAGCCTAGTTCCTGCATAGGTTGAACTATAATAGGTACTGGCTGTGTTCCTACCTGTGCAGTTTAAATAAGGCCATATTCCCACTCTCTGCCATAATTGGTTGATTTTGAAAATGCTGAGCACAGCTTAGCGGTGCACAAACCTGGTAAGCTGACTTTAGCAATGCTTAAAGAGGAAATTGTTGAGCAGTGCTTAGTGCGCAAATCTGCTTAGCTGAGTTGACTGCTGCTTAGCATTCACGTCTAAGCATTGCTTAAACTGGATAAGCATATCTAGGCACTGCTAACCATTGCTCACTTTTAATTTTTAAAAATATTAGAATAATGACTTCATTTAGTAAGTGTATATGATTTACTTTACATGACGTCCCTCTATGTACTTTTATTACATTACCAAGAGGTGTGACTAAACTGTATGGGATATTTGTCTATACATGCATGGTTTCACATGTTATATGCACTCATACTTCCATTTTAGATCAGCTACACTACCCTGGTTAACAAATATCACTTACTACATCATTTACAAAAAAAATCATTTTAATACTGCTTTCCTATGTAAAAATAAAGTGTCAGTATTGGTACTTGAACTATGAACACCTGCATACAATGCCAGGTCTCTAACCACTATGCTATCCTGGCATTACGATTTTAGCTGTATATTTTTATTTATCTCCTCTGGGGTGTTTAAGCAATGCTGGGCATAGGGCCATAACACACACACTCAGCTATGCTTAAACATACCTTAGTATGGAAAAAAATAATTTTATTTATTTATGGCCTTGTACAGTTTTGCTACTCTAGGAGGTTGACAGGTATGTGTGTGAGGCAGGTATCTGGGCATTTTGCAGACACCTGTACTGTTGAGGGCTTTACCTGGATGGCACTTTCAGATGGCAGACATTTATGTTTCAGTCTTCATACCCTTCAGGGGATCCGTGCTAATGTAAATCTTTTATTTTATCATCTTTCCAGGTTTGTCAGTGCAATATTTAAAATGTGTCTCTATTTTTATGGCTTTGTCCACCCATTATTTATGGCTTTGTACTGCTTTATTTCTCTAGGAGGGAGAAATGTATGTGAGGCAGGCATCTGGTCATTATGCATACTCCTGTACATTTAATGGCTATGGCCGTATGGTGCTTTCACATGGCAGACATTTGTGTTTCAGTCTTCATAACTTACAGGAAGTCCATGCTGTGCAAATCTTTTATTCTATCAGCTTTCAGGTTTGTTAGTGCCATAGTTAAATTTTGTCCCTATTTTTGTGGCTTTGTTCCCCCCATTATTTATGGATTTGTACTGCTTGATTGCTCTAGGAAGGTAAGAAGCATGTGAGGCAGGCATCTGGGCATTCTGCAGACATCTGTACAGTTAATGGCTATGGCTGTATGGGGCTTTCACATGGCAGAGATTTGTATTTCAGTCTTCATACCCTGCAAGAAGCCCATGCTACTGCAAACCTTTTATTCTATCAGCTTTCAGGTTTGTTAGTGCAATATTTAAAATGTGTCCCTATTTTTTTCTGGTCTGTGAGGGTGAGATGTATGCGAGACTGGCATCTGGGCATTCTGCAGAAACCTGTACAGTCGACTGCTATGGCCATATGACACTTTTACAATGCAGAACATGTGTGACAGAACCTGTTACACACTGCCCGCATTGTTTCCTGCTCTCCTATCTATTTCAGTGTCCATGGACACTGAAATATTCAATTATTTAATTTCACTGTCTGTGGACACTGAAATGCTTTTCAGAAGTGCTGTACGGCACTTTCTGAGTGCAGGGGGAGTGTTAGATGTGCATGCACTACCTAAACACTCCCCTGGACTCAGTACTCTTTGTGTCCATTTAGCATTAGCAGCAGTGCACCTTCATGAATATGCAAGGAGTGCTGCTGTTAGTGCTACTGCTAAACAGGAATAGCACTATTCCTGCACAGAGTTTATTGAATTTCGGGGTATATCTTCAACAAATTATGTGATCTTAATAGAGGCATTTTCTAACTCAAAACCACATATTAAGTAATTTTGTGCATAGGTCTAGAAAAAGGGGGTCGAATGAAGAGTGAAATAAAAAGGGGAGTATGGACACCCTTCTCTTGTTCCTCTGTTTATTTTATATAAGAGATATAAAACCATTTATAGATAAGCATGTATAAGCTGACTCATGAAGAGTGGGAACAGTAGAAGTTTCAAGTTTCTTCAAACAGTATGGCTTATGCATCTTATCAAAAGCCTTATTCATGTATTATGTAAAGATATATTATTGAATAGATTGAATCTGTTTATGTGATAACACAAGATGGGGCTTTTTGTTTGTTTGAAAACATGCATATATATATATATATATATATATATATATATATATATATATATATATATTTGTTTAATATATAAATATATATATATATATATATATATATATATATATATATATATATATATTTATATATATCACCAACATAAAATCCAGCACTGCTCCAAGTCTAATAAGCACACACTGAAGGAGCGAAAATCCTTTATTCCATGGCTCACAGAAAATAGATAATCCAAAACCAAACCGGTTTCACCCTTTAGGCGTCATCAGTGGATCCACTCTGGTCATATGAAAGTCATTTTACGTTAGCTAATTCACTATTGAGAGTGTGGACAATGATAGCTCTAAAGCTGGATGCCTGATTGATTCAAGTCAAAGGCTAGAAATAAAACTAAACCAATATCTCTGTGGCATATTGTCTATTCAGAGGTGATCTCTGCTTAACATACAAGGCCATGTCAAACCCTGAGCTGTTGGACATGCTACATTTAAAGAAATCCCAATCCCTCAGAGCCACACGCTCCAGGGATCTAAACCTTGTCATCACAATGAACAAAACATGCTGGAGGGATAGGTTCCTGACCCAGAGACTCCCCATACTCTGGAATAGACTGCCCATACATGTCAAGCAGAGCGCCTCCTTGGCTCTCTTCAAAAGGAACCTTGATGATTGGATGGGAGATAGGAAATTCACCCCGGGGATCATGTCAGTCGCCCTGCTAGACAGGGGTCCAGAGAAGTAAATATTGTGGGAAGAAATATCCAGGGAATTGTTATGGCTAGGCTTGTATAGGCCCTAGGGCTGATAGCCTAGTACCAGCCTATGAACCTATGAACCTATGTAGTTTGATAGATGCAAAATATAATGTGAAATAGTGGAAAAGAAAATTGATAAAAGGTTTACATTCTGGTAGGGCATGAAAGCGTACATACTTTCTTAGGGCATTATATTTGGTATGGTTTACCTCTTTAGTCAGATTTTTCAAAGGAAATAAGAAGAAAGTATTTGAATAATTATATAACAGAAGCATATAGCTAAAACACTTGATGCCCTTAAGAGGTCATTTGCATATATCCCATGGGCCTCTGTTACAGGAGGTTTAAGGAATCACACAGTGAACACTCTAGCTTGACTAGGTTTTTCTTGTAATTATTTACTAATTGATTTGTCTCTGTGACCTATTTACTCTTTGCCTTTAATTATATAACATTTTATTTATTTTTATTTATTTATTTGCTTTTGTTGACCGGGAAAGTCCACTGGGCTGAAATAAGTCCATTTTCAGTGGAGGCCTGGGAAGAAAAGCTCCATAACATTATAAAGAAGAAGCAAACATAACATTATAAAGAAGAAGCAAACTTTTAAACAAGAGTTACAAATTGTAGTACAGTTACAAAAAGAGTATTACGCTTGACAATCGATAGGGACATTGTACAACTATATGGTTACAAGTTATGAAATCAACTTTGATTCTAATCTAGTCTAGAATTTAACAGAGAGAAAAGATGAGCCATACACATGTACAATTTTAGTAAATTTTAGACATTTTGATTAAGCAATAGCTTGTATAGTATACATGAAACAGGTGTAGGTGACTACACTGTTGATTAAAGGATGACACTTAAGAAGTGCAAAGTGGGGAGTATAGTTTTAGAGAGGGTAAGTAAGAGAATCAGGTTATTGAGGATTTGGAGATGGTGCATGGGCAGAGCCACTGAGAAGATAGATATTGATGTAAGGTTTTTTGAATAGGGGGGCACTATTAGTGGTCCTGAGAGTGGATGGCAGAGCATTCCAGAGTTTGGCAACAGTGAAAGAGTACAGATACTGACCTGCAGGAAGTGTTGGTCTATTTACTTGGATAAGAGATTGGTTTTCAGATGTGAGATACCTGTTTGGTGGATGGAGTGTTAGAATGGAGTTGAGGGCTGGGCATTCAAAAGGTTTGAATATAATTTGGTAATAATGGTATGATATTAAGATGATAAATTATGATTGCAAACCATTTTTTGGAAAGTACTTTAGATTTAAAAAGGAAAGGAAAAGTGCATGTACAAAAGATGATTAAAACAACAGTGAGATAAGTTAAAATGCAGGGAAATTTAGACTTTCGAACAGAGGCATTGGTTTAAAATATTACATTGAAGGGAATGAAGATGTGTGTCTGTGTGTGTGTATATGTGTGTGTGTGTGTGTGTGTGTGTGTGTGTGTGTGTGTGTGTGTGTGTGTGTGTGTGTGTGTGAATATCTATCTATATCTATATATCTATATATATATATATATATATATATATATATATATATATATATATATATAGTCTATAATATTGTACTATGAAAATACAGGCAAACAGGCTGGATTATTTCTTATCAGATAATGCAGATATATGCTAGGTCAATATTGTACAATTTAAATAAGAGAAAAGTTGCTGTGTCTTTACTTAGTGTATTAGCAAGTACATTAACCAGTGTGTGTGTGTGTGTGTGTGTGTGTGTGTGTGTGTGTGTGTGTGTGTGTGTGTGTGTGTGTGTGTGTGTGTGTGTGTGTGTGTGTGTGTGTGTGTGTGTGTGTGTGTGTCTTTAAATTATTCAGTAAATCATAAAACTTATGGAAAAGCAAAGTGAATCATTGATGGGTATTGCTCCATCTTTGGTTGTTTGTGCACATTTCTCTTCTACCAGCCTTATTTTTTCAAGTACAAATATGAGAAATGTGCATTAAATATTAATATATTATATTAACATATTAAATGCAGACCAAATGACACAACAGTTAAGATCTTTGCTTCCCATGCACAAGGTACCTGGTTCGATCCTGACATCCAACCAATTGCTTCTGTTGAAATTATATGTTCTCCCTGTGTCTCTGTGGAGTTTAACCCACCTCCCAAAAACATGCTAAAGATTTCCACCTCAGACTCACCCAATAATAGAGTTAAGTAAGCAGTACAGACTCTAAAATGGTGCTTATAAGGGGAAAAATCTGTATAGACCAACTGATTGGGCATTAAATGTGGTACACAGTATTTACACAGACCGCACAGTATCATCAAGATAGGCCTAAATGGATCACAGACTGCATGTCATGTCAGAGCTTGCAACTCAATGGTGCAAAAATTGGCTCTAGGTGATTTGATCGTGCTGACTAATCATTGCAGTCATACTCCAATGTAAGGATTAGGCACTATTCATAGTCTCAGCAAATGCCCCACAGCGTGGTTGAAAGGTCCTACTATAACAAACTGATGTTGATAATTTATGACCTGAATGTACATATTAGGACAGACAGAACAGGATATGGGGAATGTCTGGGTTCACATGGGTGGGGCAACATGAATAACGAAGGAGAGATCATTCTAGATTTCTGTCTAGAAATGGATTGATGGTGACCAACACATGGTTCAACAAGAAGGACAGTCACAAGTTTACATACAAGAGTTGCCATAGATAGACTTACTCCTAGTAAGAAAAGGGCATGGATAGAATCAGTGACTGCATAGTCATCTCCAGTGAACTGTTGGTCCACAGCATAAATCACTGGTTGCTACAATCAACTGCAAGCAGCGGTCAGATAAGGCTCTGAGGTCAACAGAGACTAAGCTGAAGACATGGAAGTTGACTAAAGAGAAAATACAGGAGTTCAAGAAATTACACAGAATGCTAACACTTCAGGAAGAAGAGAAAATAGGTAGAGATGAAGAAGAATTGCAGCATCTCAAAACAGCATGTGTGAGGACTATAAAACAGATATGCAGCTGAGCCAGGCATGGAATGGAGGTACATAAGGAAAGTTGGTGGTGGAATGCCAGAGTCTAGGAAGTCATCAAAGGAAAGAAGCAGTGCAGGAATAAGTAAGAGATAGAAAGACTGACCTGGCTAGGAAGGAATAAATATTGTCTAACAAAAAATGATTGCAGAAGTTGCAATGACAAAGAACAAAGCATTGGAGGCACTCTATCAGGATGTGGAAAATGACTCAGTAAATGACACAAAGAAAGTCTATCAGGTTGTAAGGCAAAGACAGAAAGATAAGGAAGATAGCTAGCAACAACCTGTTCACCAGCCCACAGGACATCAAAGGCATATGGAAGGAGTACTTCCAGCAGCTTCTGAATGAAGAAAAGCCCTCTGGAGCTGCACTGCCCCCAACACAGCCTACTTATGATAATGATGTCGGGTGAGATAGGGTAGAAATGCCTCCTGAGAGTACACATAGCAGTACATAGAGAAAGATGTATTCCAGATAATGGCAGAATAAGCATACTAGTGTACAAGCCAGTGTACAAGAATAAAAGGTACATCCACAACCGTGGACAGTATAGAGGTATCAGACTCCTGTCATACTGCATGAAAGTCCTGGAGATGGTGTTTGATAAATAAATATGAAGACTAGTAAAAAATAAGATGGAAGAGGAGCAGTTTGGATTCAGATCAGGATGCAGCACATCTGATCCAATATTTGCAGTGAGGCAGATGGTTGAGAAAAGCTTTACATGAGGACAGATTCCAACTGGGCATTCCTGGACTTAGAGAAAGCATATGACAAGGTCCCAAGAAAGCTGATTTGGGCAGTCTTATGATTGTTCAAAGTCCCAGAAACATTGGTAGAATTGGTGCAGGCTATGTACAAAGATCCAATGACTCAAGTACAAACAGTGCTTGGGCATACAGAGAGACTCCCACTGGAAGTCAGAGTTAATCTCTGAGCCCACTGTTGTTCATACTATTGATGGACTTCATTAGCAAACAGTCAGAGGTAATAGGTTAACAAAGCTACTGTGCGAAGATGATCAGCATTACAGGCAGACTCTGAGCAAAGAAGTTCTGCAAAGGATAGAGGAATGGAATGCAAAAGTGAAGGGATATGGGTTGAAACTGGGCACAGATAAAACAGCCATAATGGCAGCAAATGGGGAAATCAGAAAAAGCTGAAAATTGAGATAAAATGGAAAGTAGTAGAACAGGTTACCAGCCTCAGGTATCTGGGATGGGTAGTTGAGGTGAAGGGAAGCCTAAATGAGGAGGGTCAAAGCAAGAATCAGAGAGGCTGCAACCAACTGACACAGAGTGTCAGGAGTAGTGTATGACAGAAGAATGACAAAGAAGCTAAAAAGTAAGGAGTACAAAACAGTGGTGTGACAAGTACTACTGTATGGCACAGAAACCTGAGCAGTAAAGGCAGAGCAGTTGAGGAAGCTAGAGGTGGTAGAGATGTAGTGCCTGAGAATGGAGGTAGGATGCACACTGGGACAGATAAAGAAATGAAGACATCAGAAGAGAAGTCAAAGTAGCTCCAATTACAGACAAGGTCAAAGTGAACAGATTACTGTGGCTTGGGCAAATGTGCAGAAAAGTCGAAAATATCTGGTTTAGACAATTTGGGACAGACAGGAAGAAGGCAAGAGAAAATGAGTGCATCCAGCAAAGACATGGATAGATTGTGTTGGAGAACTCCTGCAACAGTCAGGTATGAGTGTTGAAGAAAGTAGGAGAGTGCCACTGAATCAAGAGAAATGGTGACAGTTGACACAACACCCTGACCCCATATCAAAAATGGGAAAAAAAGGTGATGATGATGATATATTGTTAAACAGGAAACTTTAAATTCTAACACTCACACATAGACACAAATCAAGCAAAATGCATTCCATTCTAAAGTCACACAATTACAGTCTCATGCTATAACTAACTTTGGGAAGTAACTCTTTTTTAACATCAAAACACCATCACCAGCCCTTCAAACCAGAGCCATGTCACGTTCCCAACATTATGAACAGCAATCATATCTGCTTTTACAAATACATACCATTCTAAGCACATCTACCCAAAACACTTCAATGCATATCCTGCAACTCTGATTTTATCCAAGCTACAGTTCACTCAGTCAAAAACTAGTCAACATATCAAGTCCTCTCCCATTACTATTAAACTCACATAAAAAGTGGAACCACTGACAACAAAATCAGCACAACATGACACTTGTCTTTTTAGCATGCAGCTTTCTTTCTTCTACACCAACACAGCTAAACAGCTCCTCCCTCGCAACATAGACTTAAACTATCAACCATCACCTCACCAATAAACCACACTCACTCAACACCATTTAATACTCCAACTCAAAACCACAAAACCCCACTCTCATTCTTACTCCATCCTTACAGAGGACCCAACCTCACAATATATTTAAATTGGCTACATTAAAAAATACTTGTGCTTCACCATCAAACTAACAACCTTTAATTGAGTTCTCCTAATCTGCAGCGAGATCAAAACAAACCCAGGCCTATAAGTTACAAAACCCACACACTTTCCAGTACTGCTGGAAGAGAGCAAGCATTGACCATTCTAAGTTCCTCATTTTGCATTAGATATGCAGTTAAAATTATTTAATGAGACTTATGCAATTACCCTTACAACGTATTTCTATATAAATATCTTGAATCACTCTCCTGATGAACATGTATGCAGTTAGTTATTGTAACATAAAGCAGTCAGACCATGACTCGTATACAGTAGTTTTAGTTGTGGACTATTAGTATTGTTTGATGTACTGTTTCAGAAGGTGATTACATAATCTGCTGTTAACAAATATGTGCACAAACATAATTACTAGCATTATTGTCTTATAATCCTTTATAAAGAGTATTTAGACTGTCTGAAAACATAGACCTTATGACAGAATGACCAATAACTGCTAGTCTCTTGTGCACATAACATTTTCCAAGGTAGTTTCCAGTCCAAGAATGATATGTTTGGCAATTGTTTGTCTTTTTAACATGCACTATTTATAAAGCACATAATCTCCACTTGTTGTCAGTGGCAAAGCCCCAGCCACCCTTTGTCCTCAACATACCTCTTAACCTCTTAGTGCAAGAAATCTAGACAAAACCAAAAATAGCGGGGATACAAAACACAAAAATAGGGACAGATTTAAATATTGCTCTTACAAAATTAGAAAGTTGCAAGAATAACAGGATTCGTGTTAGCTTATATTTTCAAAAGGATATAGAGTGTGAAACTCATATATGTCCTTGTTTAGTGACTTCACTTCCTCAATGATATGGCAGAAAGCAACAAATTATATGAGGATCATATCAAAAACATGAAGCAAAAATCTGGACATTCTGAGGAAATCTAGACAGTTGAGAGGTATGATCCTCAGATGCCCTTTAACCTCATCTGAAATATAAAGACTCTTTTATATCCACTCTGCATAGACCCCAGCACATTGCTACAAATGAACACAGTTCCCTGTAAAAATCCTCTTTGTGGTGTAGAAAGATGAACCCCTGACTACAGTCCCATGGCCCATTTTCACTAGCAGCTCAGATGTCAAAAGAGCAAGGCAGACATATTCATCTTTGGGAGGATGAAACTGGAAGTCAAGGTCAGCCAAATTATATCTGTACAAATGGAAACTTGCATGACCACGCAGGATGCAGCATGGGGGGATGTGGTTTTGGAGTTGCAAGCTGATGACAATCACTGGTAGGCACAGGTGTCTTAGAATGCATTACAAGATGAGGGAATAGAATGACCTATCAATGATGGGAATGCTTTTGCCAGCCACCAATGAGCAAAGCTATAAACTTAACCACAAGAGCTCTGTTGGCTGCCTGTATGGTGCCTCTCAGGGAATGGATGGATGATGATTGGAAGGCAATGAGGAAGAACTAGCACAATGTGAGGGTAAAAGTATTGCTATGTGCATTTGCCAGCTACTATTCAGCACCAAAGCAGCTTAGTTTACTCATAAAAAGCTACTTTAACTAGGGAAAACAAGTGACATACTTTATAAATCTGGGCAACTGGTATCTGAACTCATGCTATAGTACCATTCATAGGCATGTGCATTGGCTTTGTTTAGTAGTATCATTTGTTACTGCTCATGAATTTACACCATCTGACAGCATTACTTACAGATAGCATTCAAAGGCTGATGAAACACAGTGCTAAGAAGAAAAAGAATGTAATGTATGGTATATATATATATATATATATATATATATATATATATGTATATATATATGTATATATATATATATATATATATATATATATATATATATATATATATATATATATATATATAGGGTTCCTATTAGAATGACAAAAAAGCATTTTGTCGAATGCGTTTTTGTCGACACATATAGAGCGAACAGGCAAAACAGCGAAGCGGCTGTTCAGCGAATTCTTTCCCTGGGAAAGAAGTCGCTTAACTGCTTTGTTGCTTTGCCGTGTTCTGCAGTGTAGTGTGGTCCCTTGTCCGGTATAGCTTCTGAGTGTGAATATGTAACAGTTACTGACCTTAGGTTTAGGGTGCAGGTTAAGGTAAGTGCATATGTATGAAAGTGTTTACTGTTTTTAATTTTGCATTAGATGTATGGTTGAGTTACGTGTGTATGTGTTTTCAGCTGTTTACTTTTGTTTTGGGGGGGTAAGAATTAGAGTTAAGGTAAGTGTGTATGTGTTTGGAACAGTTTATGTAAATGTGAGAGAATTACTGACATTAGGGTTAGGGTACGGGTTAAGGTAAGTGCATATTTATTTATTTTATTTATTTTACATTTGTTGACCGGGCTAGTCTAACTGGACAAATATCCGTTTTCAGTAGAGGCCCGGGGAGAAAAGCTCCAATTACATGAAGTAAACAAAATCATTAACATTAGAAATCATTAGCAAAATACCATAAGTTCAAGGGTATGTTTTAAACTGTTTACTGTTTTTTTTGTTCCGTTAGATTTAAGGTTGGGTTACGTGCATATGTGTATTTAGTTGTTTACTGTTTTTTTGGGGGGGTACAATTAGGGTTAGGGTATGTGTGTATGTGTTAGGAAGTGTTTAATGTTTTTTTTTTTTTGGGTTGGAACAGCGATTTCTTTCCCTTTCGCTGAAAATGTGTCGATGAAACATGTTTCAATATAGACCCATATATATATATATATATATATATATATATATATATATATATATATATATATATATATATATATATAGATAGATATACACACACATATATACATATATATATATATTATATATATATATATATATATATATATATATACACACACACACACACACACACACACACACACACACACACACACACACACACACTATATATAGGTCTACTTCAAAACATTGAAATCTCATAACACTGAAATTCAAAACACTGAGACTGTAACATTGAAAACCCAAAACAATGAAAACTCAGAACACTGAAACTTTAAATCATAAGATTAAAACTACAACACACATGTAAATAATATCCCCTCCACTTATAATAATGCCAAACTAAGGAATACACTTTTTACTGCATTTCTGCAGGGGACAAGCCCCCCTGCATCCCCCATACTCCCTGCAAATTAAATATACCAACTCCAAGATCGCACTACAGTGGAAAAAAGTTAATTTAATTTCCTAACCGCACTATATTGCGATCACCATAAAGAAAGCAAACATAATCCCCCGGATTCATGAAGCTCGGCGCAAGGCCGGTGTAAGGCCTGCGCCAGCCGTGCGGCGTATAAATGGTGTAGTAGCGCCATATGCATATTAATGAAGGTGCGCAACTACCACATCCACGTGCATAGGACACGTGCGCGAGTGTATGGGGCGTTACTAAGCTGCGCCCGGAGGCGTGTCAATGTCGGCTGGCGATGAGCAATCTAAACTGCTGAATATCATAGCCTGCCTGCAATAGTAATCGCACCTATCAGTGTCCGTGGATAATGAAACGTATGCAAAGCATGCAAGACAGTTCCCGGCCCCACAAAATGGAGAACCAAACAGAAATGCACGCAACACAATATGAGTGTCCGTCCATGGAACAAATGATATTTAAAATCATGTGTCCGTAATGTACTGCACTGTCAGAAGTTATACCCAGTGGAAGTGAAGCACATCATGTCAGCGCGCCGCCAATACACACGTCTAGCCCCATGGGCATGGTCACCAGCAGTCCCACAGTGGTAGTGATAGTACACAGCTGGGCAGTTGTGGCTATATAACAACTGTAAAGAAACCTGACAGTCCAAATTGTATACCAAACACACACAAACATATGTATATTAAAATGTGCTATACACATGAACGTAACCCTCACATACACATAGGATGCCATATGCGGAACCGGGATATCCAAAAGCAGAACCCATGCATGCAAATGCAATGCGCAACAACCCCTGTACAGCACATAACCCGCACCCATGTCGGAATGTCCACCAAATCCAGCTTCCAGCCTTGCGCATCCATACACCTATACATAGCGAGTATTCCCCATATGTAGTAGGAAGTATCGTCCTAGGCAGTGTCAGGATTGCAAATATGCATCCCACGTTTGTAAACATCCCATCACAGGTACGTAAATCTAAATGCCTGCGCGTTAATGTTCCGGCAAAATGTGTGTACATCCTATGTGGGATAAGTAACCTGTTGAAACCTCAGAGTTGTTTACATGCCACGGTGTCCATTACTGTACACATCTGGACAAAATATGTATGTGTAGTCACGGTACTGTTCATTTTCCACACAGACATGCAAAACATACTACGCAGGATGGAACAGCTGTCCACCATGCAGGTCACCCCACTAGGGTTGCCACCTGTTCAGATGGCCAAGGTGGGACATCCCTTGTAGAAATGTGAGAATCTGCAGGATAAAACATACCCCCAGCCAGTGCAAAGAACAGAATTACACGTGTATGCCAAGATAAAAGCTTATTCCATAGTATTTGAATAGCTTATGCTATCCCAAATAATAGTTATGTGTACCAGATACAAAATACCTGTATCATGCAACTAGTAAAGAAAATAAGAAATATATTACTGTCTTAAAATCACAGGACAGTTGCCATGTCTTAGGTGTCGTCGCAGGACACAACTGTCCAAAGTGGGACCTCCCCTCGCAAAGAGGAACAAGTGGTAACCCTACTCCCCACTGAATTATCAACAGTATATATTCAACTCAATCACATACCGACACCACCTCCCAACCTATTACAGCAACAAAACCTGGACAAAGCCTAAAAGGATGGGTGGAAAAATAGGGACAGATGTAATTACTGCTCTCACAAACTTCGAAAGTTCACTGAATAATAGTATGTACATAAGCATGAAATGTTGTGAAGGATGTGGGGTAGTCCCCAGTATTACAGAGGTCCATACATTTATACAGTAACAAAGCGTCACATATGTTGACTGTACTACTGCATACCTGTAGTTAATTCATAGTTAAGTCATGTGCAAAATAATAACCCTCGTAAGAATGAATACAGGAAGTAGTCAAATGTGAATGGGAACACCACTCACCGTGGATTATGTATTGTAACCACCCCCACCCATATTATGTATTGCCAACATCATAAGCTGCTGACAGGTGCCCAAACACCTGTGTCTGTAAACACAGATAAAATGTTTAAAATGGACAAACCCTGTCCATGTGCTTTGTCTGACATTTGAACACGGTCAGGGCATTTCCATTCACCAGGCAGACAAGCCTAAACCCAGATCACCACATGAACACCCAGACAATTAAAGACCTGTATGTGTCAGGACTATAAGCCTCTGGGTTCTGAATATCCCTGCAGTGATTAAATATGCAGCTTGGGTCCAGAGCAGTAGGGAATAGGGAATGTGTAACATGTAGTACCGCATTTTTCCCATCAGGAGAATGGATGCCTGTGACGTAAGTGAAGCGGTGAGGCATATGTTAATGTAGCTATGTACTATGGGTATGCATATAAATGAGTCAGAACACCATACGTATAGTGGTTACAGCATCCGGCCAACGTGAATGCAGTCCCGGTTCAACTACGACTACAGCACATATAATGTTAAAGTATAATGAATGCGTCTGTGCTGTACAGACATTTAAATATGTAAAGATGAACATGTGTTTCGCATATGTCCATTAACCGGATTAGAGATATTTTACTGGTACTGTCACAAGTAATAAAGCCCACGTAAGCACAAAGACTTAGTAAACATATGTAACCCACAATAAGGATATGCATGTGTGCCTGCGCGTAACCCACAATAAGGAAATGCAAGTGCGCCTGTGAGTGTGGAATCCGCTCACAGCATAGCAAATGAATGCTGGTTTCTACACGTAATGTCTATATATGGATATATACATTTGTGTATAGATATATATATCCACAGACTTAAACTAAATAAATATATGAAATAAAGAATGTACAGATATATAAATATATATATATATATATATATATATATATATATATATATATATATATATATATATATATATATATATATATATATATATATATACACATACATATATATATATATATATATATATATATATACATACATATATATATATATATATATATATATATATATATATATATATATATATATACATACATACATACACTCAAACACATACAACATCAATTGATATATACCTAACAAACATATAAACAAATGTCCTCGTAGATATAACACATGTACATAAATAGGTTACACCATAGCTAGTATGGATACACATAACAGACATGCAATTAAGGTAAATACATTGCTGCTTCCAAAACCACTGGCCAGAAAGTATCAGTGTGCCAGATCTGTAAGTTCTACTCTTTAAACATGGATATAGGTGTCCTTTGCAGGACTCCAAAAATAGTGAATTTATAAATGCACAGCCCTGTAATGATTGCCGCAAAGAAGTGTCATCCGCAACTACAATATATCTGTACATGCAACAGTAGCTTGTGCAAGTGTAATAACACATGGGTTGACAGAATGTAAGACATATGTACCGACATGCGGAGAGTGGATAGTGCTTAGAAGTGTCGTCATAATTTATTATCGCTCACAGTAAATATTTGTTATGAATACTGTGGAGGGGTGTCAGGTCTGGGAATCATGGGTATGCAATAATGGGCCTAGGTGCCTAGGTGTTGGTTGGCACAGATTTATGAGGTCCATCCCATGGGAGTGATTAATATACCTATGTGGGTATAGCAGACGCCTCTAACTTCCTAAAATGAAGAACCCATCTACCGGATATCGTGTAAACTATTGGGGGAAGACGTAGGGAGTTATATTAGTGTTGTGTAAGTGATTATCATGGATGTACTGTGTACGAATAAGATGGTAACCATACCTCTCAATCAGAATAATACATTTGGACAAAGGCATTTTAAAATAAGTACAAATAGGGAATATCTCAAATATTCCTCTTACAAAGTCAGAACGTGGATAGAATAATGGATCAGTCAATAGTATGAATGTTTCGAGGGTTATTAATTGTAAATAACAAATGTCTGTCATTATTGTCTAACCTCACAGTCCCAAATGACTTCCCACTAAATTACCAGAAAGGCATTGCACAATATTATTAAAAAAGGAACAAAATCAGACATCTAAGTTAGGGACATTTACCCAAAATTTGCACAGTTGAGAGGTATGAAGGTAACCCTGACCTAAATAAATGTACAGAACTAGTGCGATTAGGTGGACAGGTGTGAAGAAAGACGTGATGACAAATGACAAAACATGTATAAGTCAAAAGCATGTACCTCGACAAATCTGGATGAATACTAATGCCCTGTGATAGTCAATGTGGAAGGTTAATAGAAACAACATAAATGTGTCCCTCAGGGTGCTATGCAGTGTCCCCGAGACAGTGTTCAGTCTCCCACACACGCATGTGAGTTCTGCCACTGACAGAAAGCGCAAATACCGGCGAACACATAAGGTAGATGATAGCAGAATATGTTTTGATCAGCACCTGTTGGCGTTTGTGAGGAACACAACACTCTGGGCGGGTGTGTCCCACAAAAGGAATGTAATGGCATCTGGCCTGTGATTTCTCCATATATTGTGTGTAGTGGTGTAATAAAATGACATATCTTGTATCACAAACAGATACATGTTATAGGAAACAGTATCATCGACTATACCACTACAAGACAAATCTGAAGGTATGAAAAGTGCTGAAGTAGTCAGTTTAGTATTGAGCGCAGGTATGTGTGGACTTGTCAAATGCCACAGCTGTACATATAGTCCCTATAGGGCTGTCACCTCTACAAATGATGAAAGTGGGAGGTGCTCTGTATAAATGACAGACGTAGAAGGTCAAAACATACCTACAGCCATGCCTACCCCACAAATAGACATATTAGCACACATCAAAGCTTATGCCAGGATTCAGGAAGCTTTGGTCGGTGTACGAGTAGAGTAAGAGTAGAGCAAGGCAAGATGTCTGCCGAGCTATTCAGCAATATCCTGTAGGGGCGTGTAACACAGCCCCTCAAGCAACGTTACCTGCGGACAATGTTAGGATATGCAAATTACCCCATTTGTAGGTGAAAGCTATGCAAATGATGTAAAATATGCGATACATGAAACAGTAAGCTGTCCGTGCAAGAGTAGAGGTATGTGCAGAAATGTACACGGATGTTAACCGAGTAACGTTCTGCAAGTAGCTAAACGGAGCAATGTCATCTGCAAATAAAGGATGGTTTAGTTGAAGAAGCATGCCAATGTCCAAATATAACGCCAGTGGCATGTATTCCCATTGGAAATTAATAAAACTCTAGTTGTCCTCCCCGATCTCCGAGTACGCGCTGTGCATACAAAACAAGACAAATATGTAAAATATACATACAAATTGTAATGTCAGTTAAAAGTTATTGCATCATGCAGGGAAATGGCAAGCTGAAGACAACATGGCTACTGAGTAGTGGTTGCTATGTGTGGAAGCGCACACTCAGAGATGTAACCAAGCATTAGTAGGGAATCCTATGCAACTGAGGCTGAGGATAGTGAAGCACAATTTGTCATGCCATATGGGCCAAGCCCCTACAGTGTAAGAGTAGGTGAAGGGGACTATCATCGTAGAAGATAGGTGACATCATGAGTGTGTATGTATAAAACACTGTAATCTTATTGGAGCAGTGTGTCACATGTCTGCTGTCAGTGACTCATCAGTGGAAAAGGCGTGTTATGATTTATCCTAGGTAAAGTCAGTAAACTGACGGTGTACACCATGGATATCACTGAAGTTCCTTGCAAACCTGGTGAAGTGTGTTTGCGCCCGTGCAAGCCTGTAAGCCCGAGTAAGCATGTGTGCATGTGTGTCAGCCTGTGTGCGCGACTTGAAGAACCAGTAAGCATGTTATGGGCTTGAGGCTAATGTTCAATGTTTATATGCATTTAGTAGGGCTATGTATTGGTTACACTTATTTATTTGGTAGCTACAGAAAATTATATTTACTTAATGAAATGTGGTTTTCTGATTTATACAAAAAACTTTTCAAAATGTTTTCAATATTAGTATTAGTTTTTGTAGATTCAATGTGATGTATAGTTCTTTAAGAAAAACGCCACTAAATTGAAGTGCTTTAATTAATTGATTGATTAGAAATCATGTGATCTATTGTAAGTATATATTAAGACACTGTTTTAAACTTTTTTATCTTGATAAAGCCTGGTAGGAACCAGGCGAAAGCGCTTGATTTTATTATGTGTTTTTATTGCATTTTGCCTTTATTAAAGTTCGCATATCAGAAGTACTACCGCAGGTTGATGTTCCTTTGCCTTTGGAATTACTTTGGTTTTTTGGTTCCTGGTCTGTGACTTTCTACTATTTTATTATAGTAAGAGAAGTGCAAACTGTGAAAGCTTAACTGAGACAAGATAATGTTAGGGGCTGCCATTGCTATTATATGTCAACATATGCAACATGTGGAGGGTTGTGCCAATGTGAATGCCGCTCAGCATCACACAGTGAGTAGACAGAGAGGAGTGTGCAGGCACCGGGTAAACTACCAGGGGCTACATGAGCTGGAGATAGTAGAGTGCTATAGAGTGGACAGAGACCTCCTGCAGAAGATTGTGGATCTGTGCAGGCCATGTCTCACACACAGACCCAACAGAGGGAAACCTATCACAGTGGAAACCAAGGTATGTGTTGCCCTAAGGATACCAGCAACAGGTACCTTCCAGAGATCAACTGGTGATATGACATGTATTTTGCAAACATCAGCATCCAGGGTACTGCACCAGGTCATGAATGCCATGTCAGCACATGTCAATGATGATGTATATATCCCCAATTCCCGTAAGGTATTGGGCAGCAATATGTGTCGTTTCCACAAAATATTGGAATACCCTAAGTACTGTGTGCAATACACTGCATGCACATATGCATCAAAGCACCAGCCAGTGAGTGTGGCAGGGCCTACATCATCCACAAGGGCTTCCCCTCCATGAAGTGGTGGTATGTGTGTGATGGCCAGCCCGTAATAATGAATGTGTGTGCTGGATGCCCTGGAAGCTTCTGTCGTCCGATATGTGGCATCTGACGCAGCTGTACAAAACATTTGGCAATGGGGACAACCCTCATGGTCACCTAGTGGGGGATGCCGGATGTGCAGTTCAACTGTGGCTGATGACACACATCAGAAATGCACACACACGAATAGGAATGCCATAATGAGGCACACGCACATACAGAAACCTTACTCTAGCATGTGTATGTGTCGCCAAGTCACAGTTATGGTGCCTGGACACATCTGGTGGAGCATTACCGCACTTGTCAACTACATGTATCAGAACTGTCTGTGACCTAGGTCATCTGTGACACACACACACACGACAGTTTATATACATAGTGTGAGTGACTGTTCATGTATGTGTAATACTGCAGAACAGTTCAAACACAGCAAAGTATGTCAATAATGGACATTCATCATAGTTGTACAACCAACTTGGAGGATATGCATGCAGAACTCTCATTGCATATGTGATACAGTGATGTACTTCACAATACCATTGTAAATGCAAATATCAAATGACAAATGACATAGCACATATCTATATGTACACATTGTTACCCATTATACATATTGGGGTGTAATACCTATGTGTTACTGTTGGTAAAGTATGTGTAGTAAATGTGGATAACTGACTCTGTTTAACCTTATAGGTGTACAGCATGGGTTGGATAACACGTATCTGTCTGTATGATACCTTTGTGTAGACTAACTGTGTCATGTGCAGAATGCATTCTAGGCCACAGTATGAATTCCCAGATGTGGACAGGAATATCCCTATTGTCTTTGCTTGTAACTAACATGGCTACATGTCAAACAGTAATGGTCCCAGCAATGTGTGGCGGTCAATACCAGTGCGAACTGGTATAGTATAGTACATGTAGGATCCACATGCTACTGTGTGTCCTACATGTGTGGGACTGTTGTGAAGATATCATATAACAATTGGTAATTCAGACTGTTGAGGTCGTGTCAACTACCATAATGCAAAACTATGACAGATAGTAACAGTATCACCCACAGCACCGTGTAAAACCATAGCAATCACACATGTGTAGACAAGTACAACAATATGTGTAGTATAATGCATACTGGCCACCAATAGAAAGTATGACTTGTTAACAGTGTGAAATACAGGGCATGTCACCATTCCAATGTGTCCACTGTACCTGTAGATGCAGACAGTGCACCATCACCATGTTCACATATAGATACATGTGAATCTGTACTACACACATCTCACACGTACTGCACACTGTGTAACACATGCTGCCAATACTACACACGTCAGTCAAATTGCACATGGATGGATAATACATCTTCAGAATTAACAGTGCTGTACACTATACTACATTGATGATCATAGCTGGAATTTATCATGCCTGCTTACATACACCTAGAAGGTAATCACACTTTGTGTTAACAACATTGTAACATTATTACAGTGCTATGAACCCACCTTGTGCATCAGCACCATGTTAGTCCATACCTGCATCAATGTTACACATTACAAGAGGTGGCACAGGTGTCATCATATGCACAGGGTATGTAGTTTCATTTCTAGAGCCTGTCAGTGAACCAGCCAATCAACATGTATGCATTTGTGTGTGTGTGAGGGACAACAGGTTTTGCATGGCCCAATGTTGATGCAATGTGTGTGTGTGTTATGTGTTATCCCTAGCTGTTTGTTTTATGTGTGTCTCTGCATGTACACTGTTTCAGCATGTGTCAGCCATATACTGGAGGTTGTGGGACAGTCACAGACTGTACCTGCCAGGCTGTACAGATCGCGATTCCAGGCCATGGACACCCCTCCATGCATTCAACTATAGTCCAGTCCTGCACCTGGTAATGTATACACATACATACATGGGATCTGTATCACAACCTGTGGATAAACGCGTGTCAGTAATGTTAACCTGATTTGCATAGTATTGCCATGTAACATAGGTATATGAGCCATAGTCATCCTCCAACGTAATAACCACTGCTGACTGCTGCTGAGATGTGCACATGACCATTTAAAGGTGCTGTACTATCATTGTTTTCAATGTCCCTGGTAATACCCAGCAACAAAATAACTGACAACTATAACCCAGGATCACTACAGCACACAGTATGTGCACTATCACAGAGCCATAGCACATTCAGATACATCCAAGGTGAACATGTACAGACAATGCAGCACATTCAATAGTGCTAATATCCACATACATATTACAAAGATATATATATATATATATATATATATATACACACACACACACACACACACACACACACACACACACTTGGAGTTGAACCACACTC